>NC_138164.1:59314881-59403881 GCF_964165515.1 Mesoplodon bidens | reverse complement strand
TCCAGCTGAAAGATCTCACCTCTGTAAGCCATGGCCTGGCCGGACTGGCGGGGAGCCAAGGGGAGAGCCCACTGCCCAGTCCCCAGGGCCAGAGTCTCTGGGCCAGGGCAGCCTAGGAATGGGGGGAGACAAGACCCCACCCCATGTCATAGCATTTCCCACCCTGCATGAGCCCTTCAGCCCCTCCTGTTGCAGAGTGTGGTGGAGGGCGGGGGAAGAAAACATATTCCCTCCTTCCCTGCCCTGACTTGCCTCCCCCTTGCCTCCCCTTTGCAGGAGGATGTGCAACAGCTGCAAAGCATGTTGGGCTTCGAGGTGCAGGCCATGCTCTGTGTCCCTGTCATCAGCCGGGCCACTGACCAGGTGGTGGCCTTGGCCTGCACCTTCAACAAACTCGGAGGAGACTTGTGAGTCTGGGTGGAGTGATGTGGATCAGGAGATGGAGCTGAGAGGCCGGGCGGGGCTCGACTAGGGTAACAGTGCGGGAGGGGTACTGGGCAGGGAGTACTATTCCAGCAGTGGTAGGTTGAATGGTTTGTCTGTGCAAGAGACTGTGAGATTACGGGAATGATAGACCCTTGCCATTGCTTCATTTGACTTTGTAAAATCATGTTGCAGTCCAGGCGAGTTCCCCTCCTCTTTGCCCACTTCCCGCAGTTTGGATTATCCACTTTTTGGTACTGGCCTTTCCCCCACTTGCCATCCTTTGTTTTGGCATTTCTGCTGGGAGCTGCCTGATGGAGGAGCGATGAGCTCTAGGATGGGTGAACTCTCTGGGACCCGCAGAGCATCACCAACCCAGTGGACAATGGCTCAAGGGAATAGGCATGGGGGCTGGGCTAAGCTGAGGGTCTTTAGAGGCATTGATAGGGCAGCTGTAAGAATCCTGTGAAACAGAGGGGTAGGCAGGACACACAGTCAGGTAAACAGGCTTAGTCCATATCTCAAGAACTGAGGTCAGATTTGAGGCCTAGAAGTGGTATCATAGATTTCATGTCCTACACCAGCTTTTTAATTGGTAGCAGCTGCCTGAAGCATTGTATTAGTTTAGTGAGAAACAGTGCTGTGATTGATCAGCCGTGTCTGTCCTGGATGCAGCTTTAGGATGTGAATGCTGCCACACTTGGTCCAGCAGGCCTAGCAGTAGGGTGTAGTTGGCAGGTGAGGGGTTGCATTCTGATTCCAGGATGCAGAGAGATGCTGTCAAGATGCTTGGCCCCTGGGGCCCAAGCAAGCAGGCTGGGTTTGAGGGCTCGGATCTCCTGCAGGAAGTGGAGACTGGAGATGTTGGGACTAGAGGGTGTCAGAAGCCCAGGGATGGGGCCTGCAGGGGTGGGGCAGAGATCTGGGAGTCAGAGATCTGAGTAGCAGGACCTGCCAGCATGGAGCTCTATTGGCAGTTGGATGGGCCTGGGAAAGTAAAGACAGGGACAAGGCAGAACCTGCTGAGGCAGGGGGGATATAGCATCTGTGTCATTTGTCCCATCCTAGTGGTGGGAGCATTTGTGCCATTCAGTAAACACACATTGAGTACCTACTGTGTCTGGCCCTATGCTCCCAGAGGGGAGGGTCCAGCAGGGTTTGTGACCTCTGGCTGCTGGCTGTAGGCTTGGGTTCTGAGGTGGCCCTGGACCTGGAGGAGAGGTGGTATCAGAAGGGAAATGAGATGGGGACTTGGTGACAGCCCTGAGGCCCAGGGCAGGGGCAAGGTCATCTCTGGGTTCCACATATTTCAGGGAGTGAGTGCTGAACAACTGCATGAGCCAAGGTGGCGCTCAGCTCAGAGCAGACAGTGCAGAGAAGCTGTCTGGAACCCAGAGAACAGGGACTCCAGAATGCCTTTAGCTGGGAGTGCGATGGGGCGGGTGGCAGGGGCAGAGGTACGGGTACGACATTTAGCAAACGTTTTCCAAATATCTCCCCCGTACCAGGCTCTGTATTAGACAGGGGATGATACAGCCATGGTCCCTGCCTTCAAGACTTGATGTTTATTTTTAGGGCGTAGAGGGAGGAGGGTGGGAAAGGTATTCTAGGCAGAGTGAACAGTGTGGGAAAAAGCATGAAGGTGTGAAAGAGCCTGAGGTTTTCTCGGAATGAAGAGGATCTTACTGTGGCTGAAGCTGAGAGACGCCCATAGAAGGGGGAGAGAGGTGGGTGGGACTAGATGGAGAGGGCTCAAATGCCATGGGAAGGAAGGTGGGCAGACAGACACAGGGTGGTGGGGATTGGGGTCTAGATCCGAATCACTGGACGGCAAGCACGCGTGGAGGATACCCCGGCAGAGAGGAGCACTGAAGGCAGCCCCCAAATGCAGAAGGGACTAGGCAGGGAAATCTGGGGGCTGAGAAATGGTCAGAATCTCTGAGGAATGCTGCATCTCCCCATGATCCCCATCTGGAGAGGCTTACCCACGTCCCCAGCCCAGGTCCCACCTCCAGCTTGGTCCATCCAGTCCCACCAAGCTCCCTGGTGACAAATCATCTGGTGACCCCATTGAATGACCTCCTCAGGATTTGGATCTGATCTTGTCCGTTGTGAGCCAGCTCCATGAACCTGATGGGCACTGCCCTGCCCACAGCACCATAGGACTTGTGGAGGCTCCAAATCGGGGCCTGCAAAGTCCAGGGAGGAGGGTAGGACAGTGACAGGAGCTGGAAAAGACAGGGCAGTGCCACCGCCCCTCCCTGAGGCTGGAGGGGCCCCTGGAGAAGAGCAGGAGAACACCCAGCCCCAGTCTGAGGGAGGAGACTCAACCTCAGTCTGGATAAATCTGAAGTCAGAGGAGGGAGACATGGCTCTGGCTTTGAGAAGCAATAGTCTGAGGAGGAAAACACATTTTGGTCAGAGGAGGATTAGAACTCCCCCCCTCATGAGCCCCCAGTCTGAGGGGGAAGCTGGCCCAAGCCACCTGTGCAGTGAGCAGCCCCAGCAGAGGAGAGTGAGTTTGCTGGTGGATTTCCAAGTGGGCTTCCTGGAGGACCGGAAGTAAGGCAGAATGGGGCGAGCAGTCTGTGGTCTGTCCCTCTCCGGTGACCCCTGCCACCCCACCCTGCCAGATTCACAGACCAGGATGAGCGTGTGATACAGCACTGCTTCCACTACACCAGCACGGTCCTCACCAGCACCCTGGCCTTCCAGAAGGAGCAGAAGCTCAAGTGTGAGTGCCAGGTGAGTGGCCTGCCTTGCGCCTCTCTCGGGGACCAAGTCGCCCAGCTCTCAGCTCCAGAGAGTCAGCCACAAGGGAAAAGCCCATGTCTTTGGGGGCTGGTGGCAGGGAGAGACTACCTATGCTCTGGCAGCCTCTTAAAAGAGGGAGGACAGTAGCTCTTCAAGACGGCACCTCTGGCTGCAGGCACTGTATGCGATCGCCCTCTAGTGTTCAGATTGGGCACCACGGCAACAGCTGGGTGGCTAGAGCTGGAGGTGCATGCGCACCTGAGACTCAGGATGTCTATGCACCCTCACTGGGGCTATTCCTCCCACTCCTTCACTTAGTAGCCAAATGATATAATTAGACTCTGCCAGTCTCCAGTCTGTCCAGAGAGCCCTAGGGGAGGAATGAGAAGACCTTGGAGCTAATGGAGGCAGGGGGCTGGAGAGGGTGACCCCCTGCAATCTGATTCCCTGTGATCTCCATTTTCTCCATTCCAGGCTCTTCTCCAAGTGGCAAAGAACCTCTTCACTCACCTGGGTGAGTGCACTGCCCTCCTTCATGCCTGGCTGTGGGGTGGGAGTGGGGGGTGGCATTTTGAGGAGGGGAGGTGGGCGGGCTTGGCCTCAGCACTCCAGCCTGGTCTCACCACTGTCCCCCATGCTTCTTGCTCCCACAGATGACGTCTCTGTGCTTCTCCAGGAGATCATCACAGAGGCCAGAAACCTCAGCAATGCTGAGATGTGAGTGAATCCACCCCGGGGTGGGGCGAGGCCAGAAACCTCAGCAATGCTGAGATGTGAGTGAATCCACCCCGGGGTGGGGCGAGAGAGGCCTTGGGCCTCAGTAGTGACCTCTTCTTTCTTCCCCTCTTTTTTTCCCCTCCATTGTCTTCTTGTGGGACCCCATCAGGTTTTGTGTGATTCTTTATTTCATGCCTGTGTCTCTCACTAGACTGTAACATCAAGTGACAGCAGGGGTGGGGCTTGCTTTGCTGGCCATGGGTCCTCAGCTCCTAACACAGTGCCTGGCACAGAGTAGGCGCCACCAAAAAAAAAAAAAAATCATCGATCTGGACTAATGTCTGGAGTCAGCCAACCCTGAGGAGAGTCTCTCCCTTCAGGCCTCAAAATCCAGTCTTTGCCTCTAGTCGTGAGATTTGAGGGGTGGCGGGACAGGGGTGGCGGGAGAGGGGTGTCAGGGCCCTGTGGACCGAAGCCATCTCTCCACAGATGCTCTGTGTTCCTGCTGGATCAGAACGAGCTGGTGGCCAAGGTGTTCGATGGGGGCGTGGTGGATGATGAGGTGAGGCAGGGCCTTGAGGAGGGAGGGTGTGGCCGTGGTCCTGGGGGCCGGGAGTATGCAGTGGGCGCTGGGGAGCAGGCACGATGGTTGATGGTCCGCTCTGCGACCGGCCACCAACTTCCTCTCTACGCCATCCCTGGCCCGGCAGAGCTATGAGATCCGCATCCCAGCCGACCAGGGCATCGCGGGCCACGTGGCAACCACGGGCCAGATTCTGAACATCCCAGATGCGTATGCACACCCACTTTTCTACCGCGGTGTGGACGACAGCACCGGCTTCCGGACGCGCAACATTCTCTGCTTTCCCATCAAGAACGAGAACAAGGGTGCGTGGTCCTGGCGGCTCCGGGAGGAGGGGCGGGGCGGGGCCTGAGCAGGATGGGGCGGAGCCGAGCGGAAGTTCCACAAGCCTTCTTCACCACCCTAGCGTCCGTAAGCCGAAGGGATGGGGTTTCCCAAATACGTGACGTCCCTTGAGGACACCCTGGGAGGGCAGATCTCCGTCGGACACATCCACTGGTTCATCCTAGACCCTCTTTGGTCCCCAGAGGTCATCGGTGTGGCCGAGCTGGTAAATAAGATCAACGGACCATGGTTCAGCAAGTTTGACGAGGATCTGGCGACAGCCTTCTCCATCTACTGTGGCATCAGCATCGCACATGTGAGGAGGACAGGGGCGTGCAGGACCCTCTGTTCTCCTCTCCACATTGGCTCTCCTTGCTCTGTCCAGACGGGTCCGTGCCCTGCCCTGGGGCTCAGAGCCCTGCTGCTGGGTTGCTGTGCAATCTTCAGTACCTACTAGTCACCTCTGGCCTCAGTTTCCCATCAGAAAATCAGAGATACTACTTCCTGTCCTGTACAGTTAGCCTCCCAGGACTATGGGAGATCTGTTTTATTTCCCTCCGTTCTCTGGAAGCAACCTCAACCCAAGCTCCTGGTTATCCTTTTTGGGATATGTTGGGTCTCATTGTCCAGAGCTGGCAGCTCTGGCCCAGGAATCCAACCCCTAGGCCCCCAACGCTGTCCCCCTTCCTTGCTTCTGTCTCTCTGTTGTGGGCCTCAGGTTCCATCACTGAAGCCTGGGGCAGCTCAGGAGAGTGTGCAAAGTGCCAGCTCAAGTGCTAAGAGGCACTGGGAAGGAGGAGCAAGGGGAGGTCTGGATGAAAGTTGGAGGGGGCTCCCTACTCTGGGCTGGAGCTTGAAGTCTCAGGCTGGGCCCAGCATGGGACAGGAAAGGGGCAGGGGTTCTATCTGATCCCTTTGTCCCAGTCCTGGACATTCTGAGATTTCACAGCCACCTTGCCTGAGCCCCATCTTTCCCTCTCTCCCCCCAGTCCCTCCTATACAAGAAAGTGAATGAGGCCCAGTATCGCAGCCACCTAGCCAACGAGATGATGATGTACCACATGAAGGTGAGCCCTGCACGGAGCTTCTGCCCTCCTTGTCAGGGCCCCAGGGTCCCCTGTAGCCCACCTTTTCTTCCCCGGCCTCCCCAAATCCTCAGGTGCCCAAGACAGACTGGGCTTTCTGATCATCCTCTCTTGAATATAAGAAGATAGACCCAGAGCAATGCCTCGCCTTTTGCTCTGCTGTTCTCCTTCGGGGCAGCCTGCCTTCAAAGCAGTTTCTGCCTGCCTTCAAAGCAGTTTCTGCCAGCCTTGGCAGCACTACTTAGCCCAAGGAAGAATTGGTTCAGCCAGGTGTTCCCAATGTCCAGGGATAATTCCCATCCTGGGAATTACTGAAGGCTGGGAAGCCCACCCAGGGCCCTTCTGACAGATCCCTTAAATACAGTGGTCATGCAGTCCTGGGCAGTCCCATTCCCAGACCTTGTGTTAGAAAAGCTGTCCCAGACTTTAATTCAGAGTATGTGGTGGTCATTGTTCATTTGAACATTCCTCTCATCTGTGTCTAAACCAAAGTGTCACAGACTTTGTGGCTACGGTCAAAGCTGTAGCAGGAAGGATCGAGGTTAGACTCTGGGATGGTCCTCCCAAAAGAAGGAATCTTTAATTTATTGTCTATGAAAGGCTACCCATGCTGTCATGAAGAGGTGTTCTCTGTCTTTGACAAGGATAGGCTGTTACAGATGAGGGTGGTCACAGGAAAGGAGGCATAGTAGGTGGGCTGCAGGATGGTGAGGGGAGGGTGGTGTTCTCCTGCCCAGTGATAACCCATGGAGTGGATGGCCTGACTGGGGTGCATTCTGAGTGGGAGGTCCCCGCCACTGTGGGAATTTGAGGTTGAAGACATTGGATTGGGTGGAGGCCATCTTCTAATACCCCGCTGGTTCCCTCTAGGTCTCTGATGATGAATACACCAAACTTCTCCATGATGGGATTCAGCCTGTGGCTGCCATTGACTCCAATTTTGCCTGTTTCACCTACACTCCTCGCTCTCTGCCCGAGGATGACACCTCCATGGTGAGCTGGCCTGTCCCACTTGAATGTGGAGGTGGAGAGTGTACAGCCGGAGATTGAAGTTATGTGCATAGGAACTTCCTGGCAAGACAGAGTCATCAAAGAAGGCTATAGAGTCTCCTCAGAGATGGAGGGGGCATGTGGTCTGCCAGCATGGGCCACAGGGCCTGCCCAGGGGCCAGGGGCTGGACTGGAACCAACGATGGCCTCAGGATTGGCACCTCCCTCCCTGTTTTTCTAAGATTTTGTGTGAACTTGGTTCCAAGAGTTCTTAGATGTCATATTTCTAAGTTCATGGCTCCGAGAATGCTTGACTCTACCATTTTATAGTTCTCTAGTTTAGATCTAAAGTTCCGAGACTCTAAAATTTTGGAGGCTTCAAGAAGGGCCAAGGCTGGGGGCGGGGTGGCCCATCTTGAAACTGATGATCCCTCTGATCCCTCCTTTCCACTCTCTCCAGGCCATCCTCAGCATGCTGCAGGACATGAATTTCATCAATAACTACAAAATTGACTGCCCGACGCTGGCCCGGTGTGTGTCCCCAGCCCTCCCCTCCGTGCAGGCAGCCCCGTCTCTGCCTCCCTCCTAACTCACTCTCACATCCATTGCCCCCTGCGCTCTGGGAGGGACTGTCTGAGGATGACTAGGGGAGGCCCACTCTTGTGAGGGTGGGGAGGATCTGTGAGTGAGAAGTAATTCACAGACACTGGGACCACAAGGATAGGAAAGGAATGGGGCAGGGCGGAGCCTGGAGCGTTTCCTGGAGGAGGAGAGCCTGAGGCCCCTGTGCTGCCCTCTCCCCTCCCCCAGGTTCTGTTTGATGGTGAAGAAGGGCTACCGGGATCCCCCCTACCACAACTGGATGCACGCCTTTTCTGTCTCCCACTTCTGCTACCTGCTCTACAAGAACCTGGAGCTCGCCAACTACCTCGAGTGAGGGACTGCACTTCCCCCCATCTGGTAGCTGGTGGGGTCCCCTTCCCTGGGACAGGGCAGCGCCTCCTGTGTGGCAGGCTTTACACACACTGCCTCACGGGACCCTCTTAACAGCCCAGTTAGAAAGGTACAAGGCCCCTTTCCAAGAAGGGGACCCAGGTGTCCTGAGCTCCTGTCCAGGTGGTTCCTGGACATCTGCAGTCAAATACTCAACCACTGAGCTATTCCCCTTAACCTGGACGTCTCATCCAGCTGGCCCTCCTTTGGAAGTGTGGGAAGGCAGCAGTGGCTGACCTCCTTGTCCTCTGTCTCCTCCCAACCAGGGACATGGAGATCTTTGCCTTGTTTATTTCCTGCATGTGTCACGACCTGGATCACAGAGGCACAAACAACTCCTTCCAGGTGGCCTCGGTGAGACCCTGCCCTCGTCACAGTGGGCTCCCTCCCCGAGGTGTCTGGGAGTCTCCCCTCTCCACCCTGAGGAGAGACGGGAGTTGGTGAGACCAGGAACCAGTTTAGAGATGCGAGGAGGCTCTCCCAGGCTTTGGGAGATGGCGGGAGGAGCAGGGCAGTTCTGAGCCTAATATGGCAGCACTTGCCTCTGGATGTGACGAGTGATGGACTTTTCTCGGGCTTTTCCAGAAATCTGTGCTGGCCGCGCTCTACAGCTCAGAAGGTTCTGTCATGGAGGTACCACCATTCCGCCCAATATCCCCGTTCCCACTGTCCCCTTAAGGCCAGTGACTTACAAAGTTAGACTGTGGCCCAGCTCCTCCCCCTCCCAAGCCCTGCTCCTCAGACAGGCTATGAGAGCTGCAGCCACCCCCAGGGCACGCCTGGCTCTTGTTCCCTGATGGGTTTGGAGGGGTGCAGGTGTGGCTGGGGGTACGAATCAGGCAGCAGGTTCCGCCTGAGCCCAGGTTTGCCAAGGGAGGACTTGCATTTAGCATGTTTCTCTCTGCACGTCTGGGGACACCCTATGAAACCCCCTCCCCACCCAGCCGGGCACGGGCTTCACTCCCATCATACTCAGCTTTGCCTTAGACTGATGTGGGTCTGCACGCCCCCGATGGGAGCTCCTGGGGGCAGGGACAAAATCGGGGACATCTCTGAGTTCCCTGCACCTGGCACAGGGCTTGGCACAGAGTGGGAGTCAAACTTCCAAGCTTGCCTTGCCCCACGTGGCCCCCGCAGCCCCCCTCCAGAGCTGCTCCCGCTTGCACACCCCCAGAGACGAGGGGCTCGCTTCCTCCTGGGAGGCCTGGTGGCAGCCCTGCTTCTGCCCTCCATGCCCTGGACTTGCCTGCCCCTCCTCTGAGTGACAGCCCTTCAGCATCAGGAGACAGGGCCCTTGCCCTCGCCTGTCACCGCCCTTCCTTGTCAGCACACAAATGCTGGCTACATGAATTAGTGTCCAGGACTCCGAGGGATCATTTCAGAATCGTTCCAGCTTGAGAGGCCCTCAGAGCTTACCTTGTTGTGTCCCTCCATGTGACAGCTGAGGAATCCAAGGCTCAGAGGTGGCCAGGGACTTGCCCAGGGTCACATAGAGGGTTGAAATAGAGCCCAGAAAGGGAACAGGCCCCCCCCACCCCGACTCCCCAGTTCTGCCTGCTCAGCTCACCTTGGGGGCCGGGGCTGGGCCGGGCCTGCTCCCTGTCTTGGGGTCAGTGAGGAGGGAAGCCCCCCACACCAGCTGGACCCCCATCACTCCTCTCCCCACAGAGGCACCACTTCGCTCAGGCCATCGCCATCCTCAACACCCACGGTTGCAACATCTTTGACCACTTCTCCCGGAAGGTGATGAGGCCGGGGTGGGGCTGGGGGTGAGGAAGTGGGAGCTGGGAGCTGGCCTGAGACGGGAGAAGGAGTGAAGCCGAGGGGTGGAGGTTCCTGAGGTCTGGGGGCGAGGGTGGGGTGTCTGGCCAGAGGCCTTGACACCCTCCCCGACCCCCGGCCCTGGCCCAGGACTATCAGCGCATGCTGGACCTGATGCGGGACATCATCTTGGCCACAGACCTGGCCCACCACCTCCGCATCTTCAAGGATCTCCAAAAGATGGCCGAAGGTGCCTGCCTTTAGCCCAGGCCTCAGGGCTGGGGAGGGACCACCAAGAGGGGGATTCGCCTGGAGAGCATCCCCAGGGGTTTAGATCCACCCCCTCCGGCATCAATCCACCAGGCAGACCCAGCCCTACATCCCTGGCTCCCATCCAGGGTGCTGAATTCCCTGGACCACTTTGGGATGGGCCCTGGGGCCTTTTCCTCAGAGAGAGGGTACCAGGATGCTGGGGCCCTCTCCTTGACCCCGTTCTCTCCTGAACAGTGGGCTATGACAGAACCAACAAGCAGCATCACAGCCTCCTTCTCTGCCTCCTTATGACCTCCTGTGACCTCTCTGACCAGACCAAGGGCTGGAAGACCACGAGGAAGATTGCAGTAAGTGCTGCCCCAGCCTGGGAAGGCGCAGGCTGTACTCCCTGCCTGGCTCTGTGTGGCTCCTGCAGCCTGAACACCCTCCCTGTGCTGAGCTCAGCCTGTGGGGGAGACAGGAACCTGGACCCCCTCAGGATGACAGGTGGGGAGATTCAGGGAGGGGCATGGACTCACTGGGGGTCACTCATAGCAAATCAGTGGCTGGTGGAAGGTGGGCCGGAACCCAGCCACTCCTCCCCATCTGGGACCCATCCCCCTGCCAGGCCGGAGATGGTGAGGGCAGGTCCTGAGGTCACAGTGCCTCAGTTTGCCCCCTTGGGAATGGGCTGTGGAGGAGCGTGGGTGGATGGATCCCACTCACAGGAGGTAATGAGAGTGTTGACCTTTCAGGAGCTGATCTACAAAGAGTTCTTCTCCCAAGGAGACTTGGTATGTGGGGAGTGACTACAGGGTGTCCAGGTTGGGGGAGGGTTCCTAGCCTGGGCCCCGGGAGGGGCTGGGTTAGCCCGATCCGGGTGCTTATGGAGGAAGGAGAGGGCCAGGCCTGACGACTTGATGCCTGCAGGAGAAGGCCATGGGCAACAGGCCGATGGAGATGATGGACCGTGAGAAGGCCTACATCCCCGAGCTGCAGATCAGCTTCATGGAGCACATCGCAATGCCCATCTACAAGTGAGCGAGCTCGTGGGCCTGCTGGGGACCCCAGCCAGGGACGGCAGGGTGGGTGGGATGGGGCTGGCTGTGGCCGTCACAGCAGACACAGGTGGTGGGCTGGCCTGGCTCTGCTGCAGCTCATCCACTCCCTGCCTCTGGGCACAACCTCTCCTGCTTTGCCCCTAAATGGGCCCTTCACTTCATCCTTGGTCCCTTATGGAAAGAGACCGCCATGTTCTCCTTGTGCTTCCCATCCTATGCCTCATACTCTTGTGGAAGTTCTACCTGTGGTCCAGCCCTAATCTTTCTTGCTGCTCACAGTCTAATTTCTGACCTCTAACCCTGCCCCCTCACATCCCCAGGCTGCTGCAGGACCTGTTCCCCAAAGCAGCAGAGCTGTATGAACGTGTGGCCTCTAATCGTGAGCACTGGACCAAAGTGTCGCACAAGTTCACCATCCGCGGCCTCCCGAGCAACAACTCGCTGGACTTCCTGGATGAGGAGTACGAGGTGCCTGACCTGGATGGTGCTGGGGCCCCCATCAATGGCTGTTGCAGCCTTGATGCTAAGTGAGTCCCTCCTGGGACTCCTCTTCACCCAGGCCTCCTCCCACAACTCTCCACTGGCCTGGCCACATGCCCTGGGACCAGAGCCACAGGTCCTGGATTCTAGACCAGGACTTCCCATGTGACCCCGGGCAAGGCTGACCTTCCCCGGCCTCAGCTTTCTCGTCTGTATAATGGAAGACTTCCAGCCTCACCAAGACTTTGTTATTTGTCCTCTGAGAGCACAGGGATGACAGTGAGCAGTGCGCCCTGCTCTGCACCTCTGACCACACCTTGGCAAGGGCCCCACCTCAGGCCACTCCTCTGAGGCAGCCTGGATGGTTTCTCCTGGGCCCCATTCCTGCCCCACCAGATCTGTGCCCTTTTCCTCTGAGGACACCCCCTGCCCCCCAGGATCCTCACACAAGAAGGTGAGACATCTGAGTGGGCAGAGGGTGGGTCTTAGAGACAGTCGTCAGCTTGGCTGGAGGACTAGAAATAGCCATGGGGCCACAGGTGGCCCTGAGGACTGCCACTGTACTTATAGTGGAGACTGGGACCTGGAGAGATGAAAGGGTCCCATAAGGAAGCTGCCGGGGGGCAGCTCAGTGCTCTGGGAGAGGGGGCTCAGGAAGAAAGCAGGATAAGAACAGTGCGCAGGAAGGATCCCTGGGCTGGGAGGCAGGCCCATCATGGGTCAGCAGTGCTTCATCCTGGCTGTCCCTGGGCAAGTCCCTTCCCCTATCTGGACGAAACAGGAGGGTGAGACAATCCATTCTCTAAGACCCCTTTTAGATCAAAGTCCCCATAGCTCTGTGGAGTCCCAGGAGAGGCCATGGAGTGTCCCTGGCCCCCTGGGGCAGAGAGCCGACACTGAGTCCCTCAGTGGCCCCCTGAGTGTACCCCCTTAGCCCGAGCCCCTCCTGCATTCCTGCAGCCAGAGGGGAACTTGGCCTCAGCCCTGGTAGGGCTTGTCTCCTCTTCAAGGCCATATCCACCCATGCCCCGGGGCTTGGGAGACCCCATAGGGCCGGGCCTCAGGGGTCATCCCAGCCGCAGGTTCCTCCTTTCTCTGTTTTGTTCAGTATGTGTTGTGGACTGGGGAGAGGGGGCCACCTGCCTTACCTATTCTGAGCTGCCTTTAGAGAGATGCGTTTTTCTAGGACTCTGTGCAACTGTTGTATATGGTCCTGTGGGCTGACCGCTTTGTACATGAGAATAAATCTATTTCTTTCTACCAACCCTCCCCCACAGGGCTGTTTGCAGACTTTATACGTGGGGTTGGGGGGGGCGGGGAAACAGCCCTGGGGGAGGCAAATGCCTTTTAGAACTCTCAGGCTACTGGAGGTCCCACCTCTGCTGCCTAGCCCCTCTTCTGGGGGAGTCCTAGACCTGTTGGGGTATCCCCGGACCAGTCCTGTGACAGATAGTGGGGACTTAGGTGTGGATGGCAGATATACAGGCCTGAGCATGGGGCAGCGATTGTGGACTGGAAAGGGAGAATTGAGAGGCTGAAGCAATCAAGGAGGCTGCCTAGAGGAGGTGACCTGGTGCTTCTCCTAGACCCTCTGTCTGCTGGCCTTCCTTAGTCATGAGTGCCCATACAGCCAAGGCCTGGGCCTCTGAACCCCCTCCTAGCCACGGGGATGCCTGTCTGTGTCCCTGTAAATCCAGCCAGAGGGGTACCCTTGAGTCTGACTCTACCTCAGATACAGCCCTGGGCTGTGTCTGCGGGGTGGGTTCCCTGCTCTCCTGGCTGTGAGAGTGTTTGCTTCTGCACAGACAGAGAGGGGCAGGTCCCAGATTGGGGACCATGAGGAGGCTCTGACTGGCACAGTCTCCATACCCCACTCCCCACTTGCCTATACCCCTCCCGTCTTCTATCCCTGTTCATCTCTCCCAGATCAGTAAAGGTTGGCATGTTAAGGGACTGAGCACTGGGCTCTCCTTTCCTAGGAGAGGGAGGGCTGGGAGGAGAGAGACAGGATCATCTTGAGACCACCCACAATGGCCCCAGGGTGCCAGCCGTGCCTCTGGGACCACAGAGACTGTCTGCTTCTTCTGCCCCACAGTCTGTCATGCTTTGGAATCTGCTCCTCTGGGCTGAATGGTCCCAGGGCTCTAGCCTCCCCTTGGGGCCATGGGGTCCAGGCCCCTCCCCTGCCCAGCCCCTGCTTTGGGCTCCCCCAGTCTGTCTGCCCTCTCACAGCACAGGACCCAGGCTGACCAGTGGGCCCCCAGCTGGGGATGAATCAGTTCCTGGCCCAAGGCTGACACGGGAGGACTATTCTAATGGTGCCCAGCTGAAGCCAGCGTCGGTGCGGGCTGACATAGGTGCTCCTCTACCTGTGACCCCCAACCCCGAATGTGTGTGTGTGTGTGTGTGTCCTCTTCCACAAGCCTTTGGACAAAGTGGAAGCACATCCTGGGTACCCACCCCTGGGCCTTACTCCCCCTCCCTTGCATCTGCTGTCTCCAGCCCAGCACTCCCTTTCGGACATTTAATCCCGTTCGAGGCCCTCCCTCCTTGCCACCAAATTGAACAACTCATAAATATTTCCTCATGCACTTGGGACCCTCCGCTGAGGCCCACTGCTAAATTCATCCTTGTCCCTGGTCTGGAGGCTCTAACAGCCCGGTGGGGGAGACACAGGCCATGATACCTATGGTCCCAGGCAGGGGCCTGAGAAGAACAGCAAGGCTTGGAAGATGAGCAGGCATTTTCCTGCGGGCAAAGGGGGTTGGGCACCCCTGGGAGGACCTGCTCCTACAAATGCACGGAGAAGGGGAGTTGAGTGGCTGGCACACGGGGAATGGAGACTTGGAGGGGCAGCCAAGGCCAGATCAGGGAGGGCCATGAATGCCAGGCTGTGGAGTTCGGCTTGATTTTGTGGGCGGCGGGGAGCCAGGGAAAGGTTTTCAGTGGGGAGTGGCTCAGACAAGCATTTTAGAAACTCCAGCAGGAGGGCAGAGCAAGGACTGGGCGGGAGAGGTTGGGCAGGGATCATTCTAGGGGATGCTCCGTGCCCTGGGCGAGGCGAGGGAGGAGGAATTCAAGATGCATTGGACCAATTGGATGGGGGTGGGGGCGGAGGGCGGACTGGCAAGTGCCCTGGAAAATGAGCTGGGAAACGAACCGGCTCTTGAGCAGCCCGGGGCAGCTTTTCAGCACCACCTTCACCGGCATCCGGGTGTTGGGTGGAGCCTCTGGCAGGAGGTGAGCTCCCTGGGAAGATGGGCGGGGCAGCTGTTTGGGGCTGCCAGGGGAGGGGGCGGGAGGAAGGGTGGGAGGACAGATGGGAGGAGGACCATGCATCTGCAGAGCCACGGGCAGCCCTCACCAGGTCAGAGAACCCAAGGCTTGGCTCCAGGGCTTCTAGTGGCTGCCCTGCCCTCCCAACTTAATGGTTTCATTTTATATGAAACCTCACGATTCTTTTTTTTTTAATTTAATTAATTTTTTATACAGCAGGTTCTTATTAGTCATTCTTTTTATACATACTAGTATACATGTCAATCCCAATCTCCCAATTCATCCCACCCACCACCCCCCCGCCACTTTCCCCCCCTTGGTGTCCATACGTTTGTTCTTTACATCTGTGTCTCTATTTCTGCCCTGCAAACCGGTACGGATGAACCGGTTTGCAGGGCAGAAACCTCACGATCCTGTGGCGTAGATACTATTATCTCATTCTGTAGCCAAGAAGCTTGAGGTTCAGGAGGTTAAGTAATCGGCCAAGGTTGGTGTGAGCCTGACTCCTCTCCAAGGGCTCTTTCTCTGAGTTAGAGGAAGGAGATTCAGGAGGGCAGGGTCACCATCTGCCTCCGCAGGACTGTGGTGGGTAGGGGTGGTGAGCAAGTTGGTTGAGGCCCCAGAGAAGGGTCTGGGATCAACCTGAGTTGCCAGGGAGGGTGGGGCACGAGAAAAGGGGTGAAGAGGATGGTGGCCTGTAGTGCAGCTCGTGGCCACCAGGTGCCAACCCTTGCTGTCCTGACCTCTCTGGAGGTCTGACAAGGGCATGTGAAGGGGGCTAACCTCACTCCTGCCCACTCTTACTGGGGTGATGAGTTCTCTGGAAGGCGAGGCCTTCAGGGTACAGGAGGGTGTGCTGGGAGGCCACCATGTTCCAGGGAGTTTGTGTGAGTGAAATCTGCTCATAGATGGCACAGACACATTGTTCTCTGAGGGCATAATACGATGGGTCTGTACAGGATGTGAAGTACACCAAGTCTGAAGATTGGCAGGGTAGATGTGAGAACGGAGGTGTTGCAACTTCCTGACAAGATGGCTGCCACTCTCCATTCCTAAATCATCCCTGGAGAAACCATAGGACTGAGCGGGAAGCAGGAAGCATGGAATTCTAGGAACTAACAAAAATAGTCTGGGGTGCAGTGGGGTGTGGGGAGTTGGGGAGAGATATAAGCGAGATGCTGGGCCAGCAGAAAGCACTTGCCTCACCACTGTTGCCTTGGACAGTCAATCATTGCCTGTCCCCTCACTTCTGCACAAACTCCTGGGGCTTCTTCATCTCCTCTTGGCAGTAGCTGGAGGAAAAGAACGATCTCTTGATTGGGAAGCTCTCCCAAGGATGGACAGGGATTATTGTCCCCTTTGTGGTCAAGAGAAACTGAGGCCTAGAAGCTCAGCTGGTGGGAACCTCCTTCAGAGTAAAAGGAGCTTAGCCTCCCCAGGGTCAGATGAGGAAACTGAGACCCGGAAAGTCTGCACAAAGATCTAGAGGCAGAGCAGGGATGGGCAGCAGCTCCCACTTCCTGGCCCAAGGTTCTCCCCCTTTCCCAGGGATGGCAGTCTTTGCTTCCTCAGGTCCCACCTAGAACTCACACTGCTGGCTAGACCTGGGGAGCTGGTCTATGTCTCCCACATCACTATGTCCCCACATCCACCCAGTGCTGGGATCAGGGTCGGGGAGGGGATGGTGTGGGTTAGAACAGTGGACCCTCTTTTGTCTTCACATCTGCCCTGAACCATTCCTCTGGCTCTCAGCTTAGACTCCTCAGGTTGTGTGTGCCTTCTGGGTGCATGTGGTTTCTCTCCTCAGTTAGACTGGGAGCCTGATAAGGGCGGGAACAGGTCTGCCTCAGCTCTGGTTTCCCACATCCCTCCTCAGTGTTTGGCACATAGTAGGTGCTCAAAACAGGCGTGTTGATTGACAGAAAGTGGCAGAGTCAGGACTTCAATGCATGCATTGGTCAAAACTCAGCTGAACAATGAGGGAGACCCTCTGAAAATCTCCAGAATTCTCTCTCTCTGCAGCTCTTTCATCTCTGGCACTATGCCCCGTAAACTCTAGTCAACTAGCCTCTTCAGACTCACAGCTCCATCTCCTCAACCCAGGGGGCCTTCCAGGCTTCACCCGGTTCATCCTGGCTGCGTGGTGGCCTGGAAACTCTCTCCAGGCAGTGTGGGCAATGGTAGGGTTTACATGTGTTCTCTGCCTCTTAAGATCCCAAACATTGCCTGATAACCAATGCCTTGAAAACCTTTATTTCCTACATTTTGTCGAGTTTTGTTGTTGTTATTTCAGGTACGAGGGTAAATTTGGTCTTTATTACTCCATCTTTGATGGGAGTGTAAGTCTATTTTATAACTTTCATTGCAGTATAGTACACCATGTAGGAATGTTGACAGATTTGGATATTAATGTTTTGACTATTAGAAACAATGACCATATGACTATTCTTGTATATGTATATATTTTGTGCACTTCATTGTATGACTATCTTTACTTCTATTGTTGATGTATATCTTCTAGCTTCCATCTAGGACCATTCCTTTTTATCTATGAACACTCTTTCAGTATTCCTTTTATAGCAGGTCTGCTGATGATGAATTACCCTGGTTTTTGTTAGTTTGAAAATGTCTTTGTTTTTCCTTTATTCTTGAAGGATGTTTTTGCAGCTATTGAATTCTAGGTTAGGGAAGTATTTTCTTGTAGCACTTTGAAGATAACATTCTATTCTCTTTTTGACTTTCATTGTTTCTGATGAGAAGTCAGCTATCAGTCTTATTATTGTGACTTCAAAAGTAATGCATCTCTTTCTCTGGCTGCTTTTAAGATTTTATCTTTGTGGTTTTCAGCAGTTTTATGCTTAGATATGGTTTTCTTTGTATTTAGCCTGCTTTAGAATCATAATGTGTCTTGAATCTGTGATTTTCCCTCTCCTCAATTCAATCTTCATCAAGTGTAGATAAGTCATTTCTCATAATTCAATGCATGCTAAGAACATTCTACAAAATTTTACTGAAATCCTGGGATAACAAGAAAGAAAGAATGATGCAGAGGTGGGGAAAATATTTGTAATCAACCACTAGATTCTCATCCTTGGGGTTCAAATTCACACCTCTCCTTAGGAGAGAAGGGTCACCAGTGGTGGTCTCTCTCCTTAGCTCCTGATCTATAACTGAGGATCTGTCCCTGACCAGACATCCCTACCTGGAATCAAGACTTTCCACCATTTGTTGGGTGGCTGATAAGAGGGAAAAACTACTTTCTGTCTCTCTAAATTTTGCCTCTTAGTCAACACATTTTAATGCAGAACAGTTCAGTATTTCATTGTTTAGAACTTTTACATATCAGAATAGGAGTCTGGATTTACCATCGAAGGGAATTCCCTTCATGATAGTAAGTAGATCCCTGAGTGCTGAGTTCTAGCCCAACAGAATAAAGATGGCCCAGCAGGAGGCCAGGGTTCCCCTGCCCTGGCAGGTTTCTTACTCTTTGACCATTAGGCTTCAAGTGCACCTGTATGTGGAGGTAGGAAGGCATCAGGGAGCAACCGTCACACTTCTATCTCTATCTCTATCAGCTCATTTGCTGTTTCAGTGGTGAACCAAAGTGGAAGCACCCTTCCTTGGAGGGAGTCACCATCCTCACCAATCTTTGCACCTGGGGGAACCCTCTGTGATCTGTCCCAGCTCACTGGTCTGTATATCTTTTCTGAATTTCAGATACAAACATCCAGTTGCCCAGTCCCTTCTGGATTGCTTTCCTGTGTTATAGAAGCTGGAAAACTAAAGTAACATTTCCCACATTCCACGTGGGTTTCACGTGTAACCTGGGTTCCATATAGAAGGTGTTCCTTTCTCTTTTTTTTGGCCACGCTGTGTGGCTTGTGTGATCTTAGTTCCCTGAGCACGGATCGAACCCGGGCTCTCGGCAGTGAAAGCACAGAGCCCTAACCACTGGACCACCAGGGAATTCACAAGGTGTTCCTGATAAGACATGAAAGTGGAAGGAAATTATGGGCACTGATGTCTGCATGCAGATAGATAAGATCACCTGGAAAGCATCTGTGATGGGGGTGTCTGGGTGTTCTAGGGGCATCCGTGGAGGAGTTTTTTAACAGCCATCACCTCACATAGGTGCCAAGCAACAGGTGGCAGGGTGGTGATATTTCCACTAGAAAATTCCCCTGGTGTGGATGGGTGTTTTGGCTGACTGCTTTGGCCCTGACCTTTAACTGTGTAGCACTGAGCCTGATTCTCTTCTCCTTCTGCTTAAACCTGTATGGATTATGGTGTAGACAACCAAGAACCTCAACTGACAGTTCTCTTGAAGCACTGGTCTCATTAGTTGTGATTGTCCATCTTCCCCAATAAAATGTGAGCTCCCTGGGCTTTCCTGATGGCGCAGCGGTTGAGAGTCCACCTGCCGATGCAGGGGACACGGGTTCGTGCCCCGGTCCAGGAGGATCCTACATGCTGTGGAGTGGGTGGGCCCGTGAGCTATGGCCACTGAGCCTGCGCGTCCAGAGCCTGTGCTCCGCAATGGGAGAGGCCATAGCAGTGAGAGGCCTGTGTACCGCAAAAAAAAAAAAAAAGTGAGCTCCCTGAGGTGAGTGACTAGTACCCAACACAGAGCCAAAAACAGAGTAGGCACTCAGAAAATTTATTGACTGCTTAAGTGAAGTGTTAGGCATTATAAATCCAACCGAAGTGACTGCATCCTCTTGAGAGGTCTGGGGCTGACCTGCATATCCTAAGGGGTATCTCAGTAGTGATCATGGACATGTAAGAGTTACCACATTCAACAGAAGAAAATAGTCTTCTCAGTAAAACCATGCCTGCGTGATGAAGTCAGGCCTCCCATCAGAGGAAATCATGTTCACAGTGGAATCAGGCTTGCGTGATCAGCGCTGAACATCAATCAAAACAAGCTGGCGGGCTTCCCTGGTGGCGCAGTGGTTGAGCGTCTGCCTGCCGATGCAGGGGACATGGGTTCGTGCCCCGGTCCGGGAAGATCCCACGTGCCGCGGAGCGGCTGGGCCCGTGAGCCATGGCCGCTGAGACTGCGCGTCCGGAGCCTGTGCTCTGCAACGGGAGAGGCCACAACAGTGAGAGGCCCGCATACCACAAAAACAAACAAACAAACAAAACCAACAAACTGGCTTCCAGAACACTGGCAGGCTCCAGGATACGAAAGGATATTCACCAGGAGTAAGCCTATAAAAGTAGGACAGAGAAAAAGAACTGAATTTATATTATATCAATCATCAAATGAATTTAAAACTATCACCAATGGAAAATTCCTCCCTAAATAAATGTCACCCCAAACTACATCTTGTTTTCATCTCTTCATGTGACCTGTGACTCCTTATCCCTAGGTCCTCTTAACAACTAAACCCAGGCCCCCAATTCTGTATTCTCTCTTATCTCTTAGCAGTTTTCTCATGACACTCTTCTAAGTTGCTGGATGGGTTTACCTGGATCCTCTTGGTGGCTGGCAGACGTACCACCAAGGGAAGAAGCTAGGCGGTAGAGTGCGGTGGTGAAGGATGTGGTGTCTGCCGTCAGGCAGACCTGGATCAAGTCTCTGCTCTGCCAGTTCCCTGCTGTGAGACTGTGTGTGAGGCACTTACCTTCCCTGAGTCTCAATTTCCTCATCTATAAAATGGGAAGAATGGTAAATCTTCTTGAGGCTGTTGTGAGGATTAAATGAGAAAAATCAGGAGAGCCTTTGGCCACTGTCAAAGCTGCCAGCTGTGGAATTGCAGGGCTCTATCAGGGTGCACTTCTGGGAATGAGGAGCATTACTTCATTTTTGGCAAAGGCTGAGGGGTCAGGGGAGTGGTCCCAGGAAGAAGGCTTCAGTCTCAGATACAGAAAGGGCAGGTTCAAGAGAGTTTGAAAGAGGTAACTGTGGCATTCTGGGTTAGTGTATTGAATTGTGTCCCCCAAAAGATATATTAAAAGCCCTGGACTTCCCTGGTGGTCCAGGGGTAAAGAATCTGCCTTCCAATGCAGGGGACACAGGTTGGATCCCTGATCAGGGAACTAAGATCCCACATGCCACAGAGCAACTAAGCCCGCGTGCTGCAAACTACAGAGACCACGCGCTCTGGAGCCTGTGCACCACAACTAGAGAGAAGCCCGGCTGCCGCAAAGAAAGATCCCATGTGCCTCAACAGAGATCCCGCGTGCCGCAACTAAGACCCAATGCAGCCAAAGAAAGAAAGAAAAATAAATAAATAAATATTTAAAAAAAAGATATATTCAAGTCCCATCCCATCCCTCAGTACCGGTGAATATGACCTTATTTGGAGATAGGGTCTTTGCAGATGTCATTAAGTTGAGGTCCTTATGAGAAGAAGGAAATTTGGACATAGAGACACACAGGAAAATGGCCACGTGAAAACAGAGGCAGAGATTGGAGTGATGCTGCCATAGCCAAGCAAAGCCAAGGATTGCCAGCAACCACAGAAGCTAGGAGAAGGTCAAGGGAGATCCTCCCCTAGAGCCTTCAGAGAGAGCATGGTCCTGCCAACCCTGTGATTTCAGACTTCTATCTTCCAGAGCCCTGAGGGAATACATGTCTTTTGTTCGAAACCTCCCAGTTTGTGGTATTTTGTTACAGCAGCCCAAGGAAACAACACAGTGGGTGAGGCAGGGGGCAGGGTACTTCAGCTCACAGGGCACAGATGGATTGGAGGGAGAAGGGGACACAGCTGACCATCATTTTCCAGCTTTGGTGTCTTGGGGCCAGCTGGCAGGACACCTAATCACTGAAGACCATCTGGGACATACACACAAAAGCCTAGCCATCTTGCCTCAAAATGGGACAGTTCTGCAATACGATCCATGATTTATGCTCCAGAACCTCCTTCCCCACCAGACTGAGGCTAGGGTCCCCTTAGACCACATCTGTCCTCAGTTCTTTCCCCTTTCCTGTCCTGCTTGCCTCACTCCCTTCCAGGTTGTTTCTGACAAACACTCCCATCCCCATCAACCATGTGGCCACCATCACTCAGAGTGGTCAGTACACACTTCCCCAGGCCCAGTCATGTGCTGCCTGCTGGGGGGTGGTGTTGGTGCAGAAAATTTAAGGCAGGTCCCTGCCCCGAGGGAGCTCACAGTAACCTAGGTGAAACATTAATTTATTGATTAATCAACTAGTTAATTAATTAAACAAACACACATTTGTTGAAAACATACTATGTGCTGTCCCTGGCTGGGTATTGGAAAGGCTGCGGAGAGATCAACGAAATGGGACAACAAGCTTGTAGAGGGATAAACAATCAAACTGAGATAGGCTGGGGCCTGGGCCCCTTTACTGCAGTGCTTGCACCTGGATAAACATCTCTTCAAGCAACAGAATACAAAGAAAACATAAAGACTAAAAGTAACTACACGCATGCGCAGTTGAGGCAATTAGGACCAACAGGCTACAAAAAGGCCACAAACCGACTGTCAGTTGGGAGGTGCCAGGAGCAAAAGCTCGGGACTGCACGTGATCCCTGCACACAGCACCACCAAGGGGGTGGGCAGATCACCTAAGCCACCCCTCTGGCCTGACCCACTAATCCGCTGCTACCCTCAACCCATGTAAGGGACCAGTCCCCCCTCCTTGGGCGCGAGCAAGGGCACCTGTTACTTGTTTTCATTCCCCTGTGACTCAGCATGAGTCCCAGTAAAGCCTTGCTTGAATTCCTCATCTGGCTTCTTATCAATTTCTATTGATTAAAGAGTCCAAGGACCTGAGTACGTAACATAACAAACTCACAAGCAAATGTAGAACTGTAACAATGCCAACTGGGCCATTAAGGAAAAGTAGATGTTGCTACAAGAGCCTTTGACAAGGGGATTTGACCTGGTCATGGTGGTCAGCGGAGTCTTAACAAAAGGAGGAAGGCCGGGCTAAGACATCAGGTGGTAAGAGTTAACTAGGCAAAGAGGGGAGGGAACAGCATGTGTGGAGAGCCGCCCCCAAGGCTGGAGGAAGCACAAGAAGAAGAAGGGACTTCAGCAAGGTCAGTGGAGGGTGTGGCTGGGAGAGTATGAGATGGGGAGGGGATCGTGTGTAAGAAGAGGCGCAGGAGGCAGGCAGAGGCCAGGCTGTGTTAGAGAGTTTGGGCTTTATCCCCAAAGGAATTAACATTAAGGGTTTTCAGTAGGCAGGCTACCTGGTCAGAAACGGAGACACCCACTCTGGCTGCAGCACAGGTAAGAGCCCTTAGGATGGCTTCAGTGCTGTGGACAGAACAGTGAGGGAGCTCTTGCAGTGGTTCAGGTGAGAATGTGATAGTAACACGGGTCACGGTCACGGAAGATGGAAAGAAATGCACAGATTTGAGAGACAGCCTTGGTGATGGGTTGGATATGATGTGTGGGAGGGAGAGAGATGGGTTGATGGTTAGCCTACTTTTCTGGCTGTGCAAACAGATAGATGGTGGTGCCATTTGCTGGGAGAAGGATCCCTGAAAGAGGACCAGATTTGAAGGAGAAAATCCTAAATTCAGGCAAAAGTCCTTTGTAAACCTGATGGTTGAGGGATGTCAGCTGTTACCATCTACTCATTCAAAAGTTATTTAATAAGCGCTTGCTGGGCTTCCCTGGTGGCGCAGTGGTTAAGAATCCGCCTGCCAATGCAGGAGACACGGGTTCGAGCCCTGGTCCGGGAAGATCCCACATGCTGTGGAGCAGAAAAGCCCATGCGCCACAACTACTGAGCCTGCACTCTAGAGCCCACGAGCCACAGCTACTGAAGCCCGCGTGCTACAACTACTGAAGCCACACGCACCTAGAGCCTGTGCTCTGCATCAAGAGAAGCCACCGCAATGAGAAGCCTGTGCACCACAACGAAGAGTAGCCCCTGCTCACCGCAACTAGAGAAAGCCCGCACACAGCAACAAAGACCCAACTCAGCCAAAAATCAATCAATCAATCAAAAAAAAATGCTTGCTATAGTCTGGGCCCTGTGCCAGGTGCTGGAGATTTAAAGGAAGGGAATTAACATTTGGTGCACAATTCTGCAAAGAGGTGGGGTAGAGAGATTAAGATGGTCATCATGGTATTAGACAGACTTGGCTTTGAGGGCCGGCTCTACAGCTTTCTAGTTGTATGACCTTAGGCAAGTCACTTAAACTCTTTGTGTCTCAGGAACCTCTGTAAAATGGGATTTATCAATACATCCCTATCTCCTAGAATGTTGTATGGGTATGGTGACAACACATGTAATGCCTTTAGCACAGTGCTTGGCACACAGTAAGTGCTTAATAAAAAGATGCTATTATTGGTTCTCTGTGTAAGGCACTGTCATGTGTCACTCTGTTCAATATCTAATCCTTACCACAGCATCATGAGGAGAGAATTATTGCTGTATCTCATTTCAGAGAAAAGGCAGCCCTGCTGATTGTCCCCCCAACAGCCTTTCCCCTCTTCTTCACTGTAAGGAAGTAGGTTTTGTTTGAGTGTTCATCATTCTACATTCAGGAAAGCTGGCTCCCTGTCTTGTCTCAGGCTGTAAATCCTGATTAGCCTAAACCAATCATGGTAAGTCCACTCCCCTATCCAATGACCGATTTAGGCAGTCATAGGGTCCATTCCTACCCAGTTATGAACTCATTCACGTTGCCCAGGAATGTCCTGGTTTGGGTACTAGTAGTACTGATTCCCAGGAAACATGACAGTCCTGGGCAGACTGGGTTGGTTGGTCACCCTGCTTAGCCACGGAGACCTGAGCAGGAGACTTCTACAGGTGTCTGTATGTGTGTGTGTGTGTGAGAGAGAGAGAGAGGGAGGGAGAGAGATGGGGCATCTGGAAAACTTTCTCTTTGCTAAGAATAAATGGTAAAGGCATATGTGGGAGGACACACCCTCTTTGCTGGATGTCTTTGTTCCCATATGCTATGCTTGGAGTGCTGTAGCCATCCCGTGACCACAAGAGGAAATAAACGACATGCTGAAGATGGCAGGGAGAAGAAATAGAAAACACCTGGGACCTTGAGGAGATGGCTGGGCTGGAAGTGCTTAGCTCAGGAGTTGTTGCTATGAGAGTGATAAACTACAATATCTACTGATATCTGTCACTTGCAGCCAAAAGCATCCTGGTGCAAAATGGCACCCAGCTGGGTATGAGCCTCTCTCCATCCTGATGTTCATATCTTAATACTAAACACTAGGCCAGAGATAAGACAAACTCTGGGAACAATTCCATTTGCCTAGGACAGTATTTCTCAAAATATGTTTCTTCCATGAGATGCTCTTTGCAGAAGGATTCCGTGGTCAAGTGGACTTGGGAGACACGACATGCAGTATTCTTACCAATACATTATTAATCTTGGGTTAACTCAAGAGTTTCTCAAAATCATTTCAATGTGGAATTTTTAGTTTCTTTTTGTTTTTGTGAAGCCCTATTGATATCTCCCAGGTGTTCCACAGAACACAGTTTGGGAAATGGTGAGGTAACAGACGAAGAGGCTGTCTGGAGCATCAGACCTTAGTGTTGGGCTCTGGATAGCAGACTACACAGGCCTTGGTTTGCCTATTGTCTGTTGTGATTATCAATGGTGCCCCCTTTCCCTCTTCACTGGGGCCCAGTTTGGGATGATCAACGGTGTGATCACTCAGCTCTGAATGAGGATGAGGGCTTCCCAGGGAGAGGAGGAAGTGAGGGGCCCCTTAGGATGAGAGATCACTGCTTTCCCCCGGGGAGCAGGATGGTGTGGCCAGAGTGTGTTGGCTGGGGCGATGGCACAGCCCGTCAGGAAGAATGAGGGAGTATGAAGTTGAGCTTCTGCACATGCTGTACACGTGATGCAGAAAGGGAGGTGGGGCGGTGGTGAAGGGTAATTAGCCTGGCTGGGCAGAAACAATGGCACTTTTACATATAGTACTGTACGTTCTGACATGTACCATTCCAGGCTTCAGTATACAGTCAGGTCTGTTCTTCACAGTGTATCTTTATAATAAATAAGATAGCTTTGGCAAAAAAAAAGAAAGAAAAGAAAGGGATGACAGTGGCTTGCAGGCTGCAGCAACACGGGGTTGGCCTGGGCACCGAGGCTGAGCACAGCACCCTTGGCGGGTGTCCTCCCAGGCCCGTACTTCCGCCAGAAAGCAGGATTGGCTAATGAATCCCTTGGGCCACAAGAACCCCAACATGTAACAATCTGGGAAGGCAGAGGCCTAAAGGGAGCTGCCCAGGGCTGAGTTTGTTAATCCCGCCCCCTCCAGCCCTGAGCTTTCATTTGTTACCTCCCTCATTGGAATAGAATCTCTCCAAGGTCAGGTACTGTGTGTGTGCTGCTCACAGTTGTATCCGTAGCACCTGAGGCTGTTCCTCATCCATAGTAAAGGCTCAATAATTATGTGTTGAATAAATGAATCTGAGAGGGAGAAAAACCTTCTTAAACCACCTTGTATGGAGAATCAGAAGGGCATCAAGACTTAATGAGTCTCTACTGCGCCCGGGGGGCTTGTCAGCAGGTTACCTACTACAGCATCCTCAGGCCCCATGGCAGAGGTCGTGGATGGGCTAATGATATGTCACCAAATCCCACTCATCTTCTGAGGCTCAAGCCCCTCAACCTCCAGGAAACCTTCCCCTTCTGAGCCACTTCCCCTTCGCTGAGCCTCTTCTCCTGCAAGCTTTATAAAATCCAGCCCTTGACTGCATGCTGTTCACTGTGGTATTTCATCAGACTGCCTCCCACTTGACTATAAACACTTTAAGAACAGAGGCTACATCTCTTGTTTCCAAGTCTCCCCCACAGAACCAGGAGCTGAACTGAAGAACAACAACCCTCTGTATTCCTTAATTGATAGGTTTATCTTTAACACTGGTCCCAGCACGACCTTGACTCAGAGCTCTCTTCTGGCAGTTAGTTCCTGCTGCTCTGGGTATTCTCTCTGTTAGGACTGCTTTCTGCTCTGCCACAGAACACCTGACAAGCAGTCTCAAATAATCAGATCACTTAATTATCTCACACGAGGAGAGGTCTGAAGGCGGGCAGCCCAAGGCTGGGGCAGTGCTTCTAAGATGCCATCAGAGGCTCAGACTCATGGAGGCTTTTCTCTCTGCCCCCCTTAGTGTACTGGCTGGTTGCCTCATGGTACAAGTGGCTGACGAAGTTTCAGGCATCACATCTATATTCCTGGCAGGAAGATGGGAGATAAGGGTGAGGCCAGCTAATGTGTCCTTTTGATCAGAAGATCAGAAGCTTTCCCAGAAGCCTCTAGCAGACTTCTGCTTCACCATACTGGCTACACTAAATATAAAGGAGCCTGAGAAAACAATTTAGGTTTTCCCACCTCTGTAGTTAAGGGGACAAAGGAAAAGTGGTTTGAGGATGAGTGTTACATTAGCCATCAACAGTGATTGCTATACAGTTTATAGAAAGAAGAGAGAAAAAAATAATCAGACTTGTCATTCCCTCAGACTGGCCATTCTGAAATCTCCTCATGCCAAGCAGTACTCTGCTTAGATTTATTTGTTTCCAGAGAGACACTCTAAGTTCTTGATTATAAATATACATAAAGGCACAGTCCATGCCCTTCAGGGTCACCGAGGCAGGTGGGGAGGATGTGAAGGGCTGGCAGAGATAAAGCAATCATCTCCATGATGTGTGCTCCATGATATGGGATGAGGAGGATCTAACATCTCATCGGGGATGGTTAGGGAAGGCTGCCCAGAAGTAGTGACATATGAGGTTGAAATGGCAGGTAAGTATATGAGGAAGGGGCTGGAGAGGATATTCTTGATAGAAGAAAGTGCATAGGCAAAGGCATGGTGTTGGAAAGAGAGCATAGCACATGTGAGGAGCGTCAGAACGTCTGTTTTTCTGGAGTATAAGGTGCCTGAAGGAGAGAGATGAGGCTGGTGAGGCCAGGTCATGAAAGGCATGATGTATCCAGTTTGGGTGCCTGGGTAGCTGGTGGTGCCATTTTCTGAGATAGGAATTACTGAACTTAGTTTGACAATGTTGACTTTGGGGGTCTCAAGCTGTTCTTACTTTACAGGATTTCTCAGTATAGTCTCACCTACTGCCTTGACTTCAGTTACCATCTTCTGACTCCTAAATCTCTATGCCCTGTTCAGATCTCTCTTCTATATTCCTAGCCTTCATATCCAATGCGGCTTTTGCTACATGACAACTGTGTCCCAAATTTAGTAGCTTAAAACTAGAACCGCTTATTTAGTTCCTGAATCTGTAGGTTGGCAATTTATTTGGTCTCAGAAATTAATGTCTCCCTTAAAGACTTAAAGGATACAGGGGTGGTGGCTCCCATTATATCCCCCATTTAGTCTACCTGTATTAGTATCTGCAAAAACCATTTGGATCATGCTAGATCATGTTAAATCTGTCAGAGTATTCTTTTTTTTTTTTTTGGCGGTATGCGGGCCTCTACACTGTTGTGGCCTCTCCCGTTGCGGAGCACAGGCTCCAGACGCGCAGGCTCAGCGTCCATGGCTCATGGGCCCAGCCGCTCTGCGGCATGTGGGATCCTCCTGGACTGGGGCACGAACCCGTGTCCCCTGCATCGGCAGGCAGACTCTCAACCACTGTGCTACCAGGGAAGTCCCTGTCAGTGTGTTCTTTTCAATCCCCATTAGTGAGGGAACCAAGAGCATTTTAGGTGTATATGGGAAGAGTAGTCATTCATTCTTGGTCATGACCCAAGACTATGATAACTCTTCTGCTCTCTGTCACAGTGTAGTCTGCAAAGACCTCGGTCATCTTGACTTAACTTCAGAGCATCACTCTGGTCTACTATATTGATGGTATCATGCTAATTGGACCTCGTAAGCAGAAATATGGGGTTACTCTGAATGTCCTAATAAGACACGTATGTGCCAGAGGATGCGGAGATGAACTCTACAAAGATTCAGGAGCCTACCACATAGGTGAAGGTTTTAGGGGGCCTAGGTCTGGATCATGCTGGGACATCCCTTCTGAGGTAAAGAACAAGTTATCGCACCTTATACTCCTCATTGATAAGCAAGATACACATGTTTTATGGGTCCTTTGGATTTTGGAGGCAGTGTATGCCACACTGAGAATACTACGCCAATCCATTGATCAGGTAGTTAGAAGTCTAGCAATTTCAAGTGAGGTCCAGTGGAGGAGAGGCCTCTGCATTAGGACCAGGCTGCAGGACAAATTGCTCTGCCACTTGGCTATAGGGTTAGAGATGTCTCATGAGATAGGGATGCTGGGCGGAGTGTCTGGCAAGCCCCAGTAGGAGATGCATGGCACAGTCCCCTAGCTAGGCCATGCCTTCTGCATCAAGGAACTATTCATTCAAAAAGCAACTCATGGGGCTTCCCTGGTGGCACAGTGGTTGTGAGTCTGCCTGCCGATGCGGGGGACATGGGTTCATGCCCCGGTCTGGGACGATCCCACATGCAGTGGAGCGGCTGGGCCCGTGAGCCATGGCCGCTGAGCCTGCGCGTCTGGAGCCTGTGCTCCACAACGGGAGAGGCCGCAACAGTGAGAGGCCCGTGTACCGCAAAAAAAAAAAAAAAAAAAAGCAACTCATGATGGATCAGTGGGCCCCATTAGATGCTGACCAGGGGACAGACACCAAGTGATTATGAGACAGGAGCTGCCTATCATGAGCTGGGTATTATTAGGTCCATCAAGTCATAATAAGGTCAGGCAGGCATAGTAGTAACCCATCGTAGGATGGAGATGGTACATTCAGGCCTGAGGAAGTCCAACAGGCACAAATGAGTTACACAAGCCGGTGGCTCAGAGGTGGCCCATGTCATGTAATCTGTTGCACTGATGCCTCTCCTGCAGCTCACACTTAAGGCCTCATGGGGGCTTCCCTATGACCAGATGATAGAGAAAGAAAACATCTCAGCCTGCTTCATGTATGGGTAGGCTGATGTGAGCCGAAAGTGGACTGTTGCCACTCTAAAGCCCTAGGCAGTGGTGGCCCTAAAAGGCAGTATAGAAGGAAAATTCTCATAGTGGGCAGAGCTCTGGGCAGAGATTTTGGTGGCGAGCATTTGATGGAGTGAGAAAGGTCGAAGGTAGAGATAGGTGCTTCTTTTCTGAGCAGCAGTGAATCACTGGCTGGCTGGTCAGGGGCCTGAAAGAAGAACCATGGGAAGATGAAGGGAGAGGCATGCAGATGGGCCTCCTGGAGTGGGTACCTATGTGAAGACGTTTATGTCTCACATCAGTGTTCACTAGGAAGCATTGACCTCAGAGGAAGTACTCAACAGCCTTGTGGATGGGATGAATTCTCTGGCAGATGTCAACAGACCTCTGTCTTTAGCCACCCCGGTGCTGGAGCAATGGACCCATGAATGGAGTAGTCATAGTGTCAGGGATGGAGGTTGTGCACTGGCCCAACGGCATGGGCTGCCACTCACCAAGGCTGTTCTAGCTGCTGCCTTTGCTGATTATCTAACTTGTCACCAACAGAGTCCCCAGTGCCACTCCATCCCTCAAGAAGATCAAGCAAGTTGATTGCATCAGATCCCTTCTAACCTGGAGGGGGAGTGTTTCTTCCTCATAGGAGCTTAAACTAGCTGTGGGTATGGGTTTGCCTTCCCAGCTTACAGGGCCTCTGCCAGGACCAGCACAGAGCTGACGGTGTGCCTGATTTCCTGACAAAGCCCTCTGCCTCACCCTAACAGCCCCATATCATGATGAAGAAGGTGTGTCAATGGGCACATTCCCATGGGATACACTGGGCCTCCTATAGAATGTGTCACATGAAAGCACCTGGCCTGAAAGTCTTAGTGAGGGTGGTAGCCTGGGGATGCCTCCTTGTGGGGTTGAGTGCTGTCCTGGAGGATGTGTATTCCTGTACTGTGCTGTCCTGTACAATGTATATTGAACCAATGGCTGCTATGTGGTGGTCTGTCTCCACCAGTTGGAATACAGGGGTCCAGGAACACAAGTGTAAAAGGAGAAGTGGCCCCTCTTACCATCATTTCCAGTGACTCACTTGCAAAAGTTTTGCTTTGTGTTCCTACAACTTTAGGCTCTGTTGGAAAGAAGCCATAGTTCCCAGGGAGGGGTAAGCTCTTCACCAAAGAACACAGGAGCGTTCCATGTAGCCTGAAGCTATAACTGCCCCCTGATCACTTTTGGATCTCTATACCAGTGGTGCAGAAGGCAAAAATGGGTTTGTGATGGTGGCAGGATATTATCAACCTTGATTGTCACAAAGAGGCAGGGCTGCTGACGTTTAGTGGGGAAGAAAGGAGAGTGTCTGGAGCTCAGATTCCCTAGGACACATCTTGGTGCTTCTGCGCTCAGTAATAACACTGCTTGGGCAACTGAGGCATCTGTGGTCTGACAAAGACAAGGCCACCAAGGGCTCAGATCCCTCATGGACAAAGGTCTGGGTCATCCCCTGGGCAAGCAGCCTGAGGGTGAGGGAAATTCAGAATGGGCTGTGGCAGGGAGAAATGGTAAGTATCAGTTAGAAATTCAAATTCACACTACACTGAGAGACCATTTCTCACCCATCAGATGGGTATAAACCCCACAGTTGGACAACAATTTCTCTCGATGAGGCTGTGAGGAAAAGGCACACTCACACATTACTCGGGGGTGGGGGGCGGTGTCGCAAAATAGTACAGCCCCTCTGGAGGGAACATGGCAACATCCAGCAAAATGACATGTGCGTTTACCCATTTCTAGGAATCTATCCCAAATACACACTGGCAAAAACCTGAATTGACATTGGCACAAGACTACTCACTGCCATACTATTTGTGTTAACAAAAGACCCAGAGGAACATCGTCAAGAGAGCTGCACTTCTTTTTTGTGGCAGCTGTTGGGAAGGGTTGGAATCCGGACAAAATGCTGTGATTTATTTGTTTGTAATGAATGTGTACTGAGGGCCTGCTATGTGCTTGGTAGCTTACATATGTCACTCCATTTAAACTCAACAATCTTTCATACTTCCTGGAAACACATTTATATCTGCAATCTCTAACACAGAAATTCTAAGAATACATCATGAAAAAAATGGCAACCATTTTTTATGCACAAAGTTGTCTACTGCAGTCTTATTTTTCAGAATTACTTTTTACATTTTATCAAAGTTATGTAGGTACATGGTTTTTAAAAAAAAGCCAAGCAGTACAAAAGAGCTTATAATGGCATCAGCAATCCCCAGCTCTTCATTTTCCTGTCACAGCCTGGCCTCTGGATGTGGCCCCTTTGAACCATTTCTGGTTTTATATCTTTAAGAGGTTCCTTCTATACCTTTAAATAAAATGTTTGCTTGTGTGACTCTGCTTTTAGCAAGTTTAGATATTATGTATTGGCTTTCTGCTATAAATTACATTAGGGCTTGTTCAAAAGCAAACACTACTTTTTATTCTCTTTAGAGCCCCAGGACCTGGCCTTGGGCCTGGCAGGGAGTGAGTATTAAATAAATATTTGTTAAATAAAGGAATAACCTGGGTAGTTGGGGGGGGCATTGGAAGCAGAGAGAAAAACATGGGCAAAAGAACAGAGGCCTCTTCTTTCTGACTAATAGGACCTGGTTCTAGTTCAGGGTGGCTATGTTCCACCTAAAATTGGTCACCTCCCATACTCCCTTGCAGCAAGTAGAGACCATGCTGAGTACAGCTTCTGGGAAAGGTTTCCAAAGGAAATCTGAGGTAGTTGGTGTATCTTAGGCTCATTTTTGCTCTTCTTCATTCTTCCTTCCTGGAACAAGGATGTGATTTCCAGAGGCTAGGTACCCATCTTGCAATCACATTCTGAAGATGGAGGACCAAAACAGGGGAAGGAGTTGAATTATCGAGGACATGATGCAATTCAACACCAGCCTGGACTACCTATCTCTAGATTTTGTTATCTGAGACAAATAGTGTTTTTATTTGTTTAAGATCATGTAGTTGGTTTTTCTGTTGCTTGCTGCTTCATGCATTCTTTTTTTTTTTTTTTTTTTGGTACGCGGGCCTCTCACTGTTGTTGTGGCCTCTTCCCGTTGCGGAGCACAGGCTCCGGACGCGCAGGCCCAGTGGCCATGGCTCACGGGCCCAGCCGCTCCGCGGCATGTGGGATCTTCCCAGACCGGGGCACGAACCCGTGTCCCCTGCATCGGCAGGCGGACTCTCAACCACTGCGCCACCAGGGAAGCCCCATGCATTCTTAAGGGAGGGAGATGGAAAAAGAATGGCCAAAAGTTGGTGGTTATTATTGGTACCAAAGGGATCCTGAAAATTTTATTCCATTGTACATAAGTATCACAACTTCTTTATCCATTTTTCTCTTTCCTGGGATATTTAATGTGTACCGAAGTCGAGGTTCTTGTAAACGGAGCAGCCCTAAACTTTGGGGTGCCTGTGTCTTGTTGATTTTTAGTCTTCCCAAGGTACACGCCCGTGAGTGGAAGTGCCCTATGCTCTGTAGCTCTGTTTTTTAGATGTTTTAGGAAACACCATACAGTTCTCCAGAGTGGCTCTCGGCAATTTACACCCCGCCCATCAGTGTAACAAGGCTCCCTGTTTTCCATGGCCTGTCCTGCATTTCTGGTTTTTACACTTTTTTCGGATGGCCCTTTTGACTGGTGGGAAGTGAGACTTCTTTGTAGTGCAGATTTGCATTGCCCGCTTGCTTGGTTGGCCAAAAAGGGCGTATGCATTTTTTCCTGAATATATTCAGGAAAAAACGCATACGCCCTTTTTGGCCAAGTGCATCATTGTCGAAGTTCTGCCGCTTTTCATGTGCTTTAAAGGAGAGTCCAATCTACCTCTTGAAATCTGTTTCCTGCAATTCTGCCTTGCTTTCAGATCCTCTTCCTTGCCTTACCTCAGTATATTTTTGGACGTTAGTTGTCATTTATAACTTTGCAGGTTTGTGAATTGCAGTGCCCCTGAGCTCCATTTTTCAACTCGCTTTTTTGTGAGCTGGCCGCAAAACTGCAGGACTGCTTCAGGCCCTATTCTGGTTCCGGGGCGGCAGGCTGAGCCTTTGGTTAATTCTTCTTCCTGATGGGAAATTAGAGTGACATGTGCCTGTCGAAACACCTACAGCTAGTCTCTCATTGGTTCCCTCTCTTCCCGTTCATCCTCCGGACAAATTGCAAACTGTGCGAAACAGGAGGTTAAAGTGCTGATTCTCCAAGTGGGGGGATTATTAGTAAAGCAGCTGGAATGGCGAACCCGAGCACCAGGAGATGAAAAATGAGGTGCATTTTAGACACCTTTCCTGATCACACGGTGTACAGCCCTCTGGGTTTCCCATGCATGTCTTAGTTGTAGGAAGATTCCCTTGAACCTGCAGATTTGGGACCCATGGAGTGGGTACCAGGCAGTGTTACTTTAAAGGGTCTGCATTTCCTCACCAAACCTCACTAATTCTCTTAGCGTGAACAATTTCCAGCCTTATATCTCATCCTGCTGTGGGTCTAGATGTGTTCAATCCATGTTGCATTACAGCCCCTGAGCAAAAGTTGTAAGAATTTTTCTGTCTCTTTTATTTTTTTAAGTTTAATATTATATTGGTTACAGCTGATTTTCAATGCTCTGTTTCTTGCTGCTGTACATCCACTTGATTCACGTACAGAGAGACATCCATAAATTCTTTTTCATATTCTTACCAGTCATATATATTCTTTTCCGGTGACTTGAGTGTGCTGAGTGCAGTTCTTTGAGGTACTGTGTAGGCCTTGTCGATTATCAATTGGGTATTTGGAACGGTATCTTTGCTAATTTCAACCTCCTGGATAATGCCTCACCCCTCCCCACCTTTCCCCTTTAGCAGCCTTATGTGTGTTTTCTACATATTTGACTATGTTTCTGTTTTGTAATTTATTTCATGTGTAGCCATTTTTGATTCCACCTTTAAGTGATATCTTATGATACGTGTCTTTTTCTTTCTGACTTATGTCACTTGAAATGATTGTACGTAACTCCTCCAGAGTTGTTGCAACTGGCCTTATTTCATTGATTTCCGGGCTGAGTAATATTCCACTCTATATAAGTACCACATCTCTTTTATCCATTTTTTCCTTCCAGGGACATTTAGGTTATATCCAAGTTGAGGCGGTAAACGTTGAGGTGCCTGTGTCCTGTCGATTTTTGTTTTTCCCAAGATATACGCCCATGAGTGCCAGTGCCCTATGCTCTGTAGCTCATTTTTTAGATGTTTTAGTAAACACAATACACTTCTCTAGAGTGGACGTTGGCAATTTACATTTCCACTCTCAGCCTCACAGGGCTCCCTTTTCTCCTTGCCCTGTCCTGCATTTCTGGTGTTTACACTTTATGAGGATGGCTCTTCTGACTGATGCGAAGTGATACCTTTTGTAGTATTGATTTCCAGTTCCCACCTGTTTGGTCGGCTAAAAAGGGTGTATGCCCTTTTCTTGAATATATTCAGAAAAAACGCCTACGCCCTTTTTGGCCAACTGCATCGTTGGCGATGTTCAGCCCCTTTTCTTGTGCTTTAATGGCGAGTCCTTTCTACCTCTTCAAATCCCTTTCCTGCCATTCTCCCTTGCTTACAAATCCTTTTCGGTGACTTACCTCAAGACATTTTTCGACGATAGATATTTTCAACTCTGCAGTTCCGAGAATTTTAGTGCCCCTGAGTTCCATTTTTCAACTTGTGTTTTTGGGAACTGGCCACAAAACAGCGGGATTTCCTCAAGCCCTATTCTGTTTCCGTGGGCAATCCTAGCCTTTGGTGAATTTGTCTTCCTGATTGGAAATTAGAGTGACATGTGCCTGTCTGAACACCTAGGACTTGTCTCTCATTGTTTCTCATCCTTCTGCTTCATCCTCTGGACAAATTCCAAACTCTGTGCAACAGGATGTTGACAGTGCTGACATCCCCAAGTGGGGAGATTGTTAGGAAAGACGCTGGAGGGGTGAACCCGAGCACCAGGAGATGAAGAGATGAGATGCCTTTTCCAAACTCTTCGCGATCAAATGGTGTACCATCCTCTGGGTGTCACAGGCATGTTTTAGCTGTAGGAAGGGTCCCGTGCATGTAAGGAGAACACCAGGGATTTTTACAAATCAGTGTCTCCCCGAACCCCAAACTGGGGAATTTTTAAGCTACACGTATGTTTATTAAGGGCCTTGGGCAGTAGTCAGAGTCCGAACTTTAGATGATTGAAGTCTTCAGGGTCAGAAGCGCTCACCATCGTCCTCCCTTAGGTTACCTTTTATCTGTCGTTGATAGATGATGTCGATAAAAATATCTATTCTTTTTCAGATTATTTCCCCCTTATAGTTTATTGCAAAATATTGAGTGTAGTTCCCTGTGCTATGCAGTAGTTCCTTGTTGATGATCTATTTTATACATAGCAGTGTGTATGTGTTAATCCCAAACTGTTAATTTATCCCTCCTCCCACCTTTCCCCTTTGGTAATAATAAATTATAAGATTTTATACTTCTCAGAAATGGGGGAGCTGAAAGAGAGGTATCATTTTCAATGGAAAAGCATTCAAAACAAGATTGAAGCTTCAGCCAAGATTATTAGATGTACATCCTCGGAAAGAAATCACTTCATTTCTCTAATGTTGACCTGACAAATAAGACAAACCTCTTCACTGAACTTGCTTATAATCAAGTGATGGAAATATCAAATGGAAGTGTTAGAAACATCTTATTTTACCCGAGCCTTATACACTGCTCTATGTTAATTAAAGTTTGGTTCACACATCTGTTCATTGAAGTTACAATGTTCTCAATTTCTGTTACTGATCCTCCAGAGTGGGCCCTAACAAGGGTCCCCCTGCCCAGTGTCATTGGAGCCAACAGATTGGGACTGAGTTTGGTTTAGAAGCAAAGGAACAATTTATATTTTGATCAGAGAATGGAGAGGTGAGAGCGGGCACTCCTCCGTGGGCTGTGGGCGGGGCTGCTGTGTAGGGATCCCGGCAGCGTCAGCGGGAGGGAGGGGGCGGAGCTCTCGAGGGCAGGTTTGGCTGCAGCTGAGGCTCTATGTCGCGGAGTCTGCAGCGGGCCCGGCGAGCTGATGTGTCGACCCAGCCATTCTGCACCAGGAAATCGTGTCTGAAGTGTCGGGTGTGGGACCTCTGCATGCGGAACCCTAGGAGCACGTGAAATTAGACAAAGCACAAAGGAAAAAAAGGTTAGACTTTATTTTATTGCCCAGATTCTATTTTTATCTCCCAGGAATTTTTAATGGGCTTTGCCGGTGACAAACCCCTCCTCTTCTTTTTGTCCCGTTCCTCATTCTTGGGGTGCCGAGGGTGCAGACCCCTCTTCTGTAAATGCTTCATGCTGAGTTGGGAGTCCTCATACCCGGGGGGAGGGGCAGAACTTCTCCCCAGCAGCCTCCAGGTGAGGTTGATTGTCCCCAGGCCTCCTGCCTCACTGCTCGTCCGCCTGAGCACCAGCATTGGAAGTGTTATAGATTCTAATGACCGTTAAGCGTCCAGGAAAGAGATGCGCAGAGACGCTGGGGGGCCGGTTTTACCCCGCCCCACATTTGTTCGGCCTCCTTAGGCTGACGGTTTCTGCCAGCCTAGGTGCTCTGACCAGTAGTCTGCGCTTTCTTCAATTAGGCCCCTGAATTAACGTACAAACAGCACCAGGTGTCAGAGCCCTGCCCACTCAACTCCCAGACAGTCAGGGTCGGTGGTGATCCAGGACCATGACGGCCACTGAGTCAACGGCCTTTTAAAGTAGCCAGGAGTCCAGCCGGTCTTATTGGCCGCCGTCACCGCGGTGTCTGTAGGCTTTTCTATGCTGACAGCGTTATCTACGGTTCCCCCGCCAAGCTTATTAGCTCCGCTCTGGGTGCAGTAAGTCCTTCAAGCAGTAGTCTGCTCTTTTGGGCCACACTCTTGTTGTTTTCTGAGAGAAACTCCAGGTCAAGTGATGGTCACATGAGTCGTCATGGGGGCCCTTTGCCCCCGGTTGTCTCTCTGGAGGTTGAAGTTGGAGGGCCTCCTCCCTCGAGGTCAGTGTGCCCACGGAGCGAGCCCTGCAACTTCAGGGCATGGTGGGTGTTTAGGATCACCACGTGGGGTCCTTTTCCCTTGAGAGGGAGCTGGCCTTGCGGGCTGCTGATTTCCAGGTTTTTAGATACCCCCAGTATCCTGGCCGGATAGGGCAGTGGGCCAAGCCCTTGGTGACCGTAGTTTATCCTACCTGGAGGGCATTCTAGCATTGTTCCATTTCAAGTGGTCCCAGTTTTTACACTAATACTCCAAGGGAAATTCACATTTGACTGGCAATGTAAAGGTCAAAGGGTTTAGCTAAATTAGGGAGTTCCAGGGCAAGGGTCTGAAGTGACTGCTCTTTCCATTCTTGAAAGGCTGCTTCTGGATTCTATTCAAAAGGACCATCATCTTTCCCTTTCAGTGTTTCATATAGAGGCCCAGCTATTAGACTGTAGTTAGGGATCCAGATGCAGCAAACCCCGGCCTCCCCAGGAACCCCTAAGCTGTCTTCTAGTTTTAGAAGTCGTAAGGCTGCAAATAGCTTCTTCCCTTTCCTGGGATGGTCTTCTCCGACCTTCTGTGAGAATGAAGCCCAGGTAGGTCACCTTAGTCTGTGATATTTGAGCCTTTTTCTTGGACACCTTCTATCCTTTATTGGCTAGGTAGTTCAGAGGCCTCCTTAGTAGGGCTGGCGATCAGAATGTCATCTGCATATTGAAGGAGGGTTCCCTTCTCCAGAGGTAGAACTTTTAGGTCTTTAGCTAACGTTTCCCCAAAGATGGTGTGGGAGTTTTTGAACCCTTGGGGCAGAACAGCCCAGCAGTATTGTTTTTGTTGTATGTTGAGTCCTGACACTCACAAGCCAAAATTTCTTGTGACTCTGGGACTAGTGGAATACAGAAGAAGGCATCATTGAAGTCTAATACAGAATACCATGTCCTGGTGGATGGTAGAATGACCAGCAGGGTGTAGGAATTAGGAACTACTGGATGTATATGTTCGGTGGCTTCATTGACTGTCCTGACACCCTTTACCAGGTCCCCAGCAGCCCACGGGGCTCTCGTGGTCAGGCTCCTCCCAGGGTATGGAGCTCACCTGTGCAGCTACCCAGCAGCCCATGGGGCTCTCGTGGTCAGGACCCTGCCAGGATACGGAGCTCCCCTGTGCAGGTACCCCGGCAGGGCTGGGCACACAGGAACCGTGCACATAGCCCTCATTGCAGAGCACCCCCAGCTCACCTGTCGCTCAGAGCTGACAGAGCACCTCAGAGCAGGACTTGAACTAACAAACAGCAGCTCCGACAGGTCTGTGACCCTGGGCATCACTCTGTGCGGCTTCCCTCCGCCTGGTCTTCCAGAGACTTCCACTGCAGCCGGGGCACCAGGCCTCTGTCTCCACCCACCACCCCTCCTCTCCCTGACTCCTGGGTTCCCCTCATTAGGAGAGGGTCTTCTTGAAGTTGTCTCCCACTCATGGGCCAGATAAAATGATTAGAAAACAAGCCGGAGCTGCAGCCCCTTGTCTATCCTGACTCTCAGGAGCCCACACCTGTTCCTTGGACCTGGCTGGTTCATCAAGGTCCATTTTCTGCAACTGTGAGCCCCTGACGGGTGAGGATTGGCTGACCTGGGCAGCCTGATCCTGTCGGCCAGCCCTCCCCAGGTGTGCCTGGGTTGAGGTCAATATAAACACTGCTCCAGGCAGCAAGAGCCCCTGCAGCTGTGCCTGACGCCATGTTCTCTTCCCCGTCAGCAGTCTTGGGGCTGGGCTGGTGGGAGGGAGTGAGGGGCCACGGCTTTGTGGGTGGCCCGGTGTGAGTGGGGCTCTGCTGGACTTTCCGCAGGAGTTGCCAGGCTGCCACCTGCTAAAGAAGAGGATGTGCCACCCATACCTGCTGCTGGAATTTCTCCCCGGGCAGAGGTGAGGAAGGAAAAACGCAGTGGGGGCCGGGACAGGAGGGGTATCTCAGGCAGGGAAATGGAAAGCTTCCAGAAGAGCGCCCGGGGCCAGAACCATCCTGGCTGGCCTGCAGGCACCAAGTCGGCCTGTGTGCTGCCACTGGTGTGGCTCCACGGCCCTTCCTCTAGGTTTTCAAGTCTTTGCACACATTCAGGTGTTTTACCTGGGAAGGGTGGGAACAGTTCAGCAGCACCTGGCCTGGGGCTCAGCTCACGTTTACTTACAGACGCCTTGGCACGGTCCCCCAGCTTTGCAATGAGGACGCTCCTTGCGCGGGGTGGGGGCTGCTGGCTGCATGGGAGACGATTCCCCACCTCTGAGCAACTTCAGAATTCTTTACCACTGGAGAAAGTGCCCTGGTAGCAAGTGACTGGTGGGTTCTGTTTTTTTTGTTGTTGTTGTTCAAGGTAGGTTTTATTCCTCTTTTTGTTTTTATAGATATAAGCATGGAAATAATCCATTCATATAAATGCATCTATGTGAAGGAAATAATTTTTTTCTGTTTTATTTTTTAAAATATTATTTTTTAATTTTTTAATTTTATTTTTTTATACAGCAGTTTCTTATTGGTTATCTATTTTATACATATAAGTGTGTATATGTCAATCCCATCTCCCAATTCATCCCACCACCACCACCATCCCGCCACTTTCCCCGCTTGGTGTCCATACATTTGTTCTCTACATTCGTGTCTCTCTTTCTGCCTTGCAAACCAGTTCATCTGTACCATTTTTCTAGGTTCATTAATATATGATATTTGTTTTTCTCCTTCTGACTTACTTCACTCTGTATGACAGTCTCTAGATGTATCCATGTCTCTACAAATGACCCACTTTCATTCCTTTTTATGGCTGAGTAATATCCCATTTTATATATGTATCACATCTTTATCTATTCGTCTGTGTATGGGCATTTAGGTTGCTTTCATGACCTGGCTATTGTAAATAGTGCTGCAATGAACATTGTGGTGAATGTGTCTTTTTGAATTATGGTTTTCTCTGGGTATATGCCCAGTAGTGGGATTGCTGGGTCATATGGTAATTCTATTTTTAGTTTTCTAAGGAACCTCCATACGCTTTTCCAAGGTGACTGTATCAATTTACATTCCCACAAATAGTGCAAGAGGGTTCCCTTTTCTCCACACCCTCTCCAGCATTTGTTGTTTGTAGATTTTCTGATGATGCCCATTCTAACTGGTGTGAGGTGATACATCATTGTAGTTTTGGTTTATATTTCTCTAATAATTAGTGATGTTGAGCAGCTTTTCATGTGCTTCTTGGCCATCTGTATGTCTTCTTGGGACAAATGTCTATTTAGGTCATCTGCCCATTTTTGGATTAGGTTGTTTGTTTTTTTTTACTGTTGAGCTGCATGAGCTGTTTATATATATTGGAGATTAATCCTTTGTCTGTTGATTTCATTTGCAAATATTTTCTCCCATTCTGAGGGTTGTCTTTTCGTCTTGTTTGTAGTTTCTTTTTTCTTTTCGTGAATTTTTAAATTAATTAATTAATTAATTTATGGCTGTGTTGGGTCTTCGTTTCTGTGCGAGGGCTTTCTCTAGTTGTGGCAAGTGGGGGCCACTCTTGATCGTGGTGTGCGGGCCTCCCACTATCGCGGCCTTTCTTGTTGCGGAGCACAGGCTCCAGACACGCAGGCTCAGTAATTGTGGCTCACGGGCCCAGTTGCTCCACGGCATGTGGGATCCTCCCAGACCAGGGCTCGAACCTGCGTCCCCTGCATTGGCAGGCAGATTCTCAACCACTGCGCCACCAGGGAAGCCCGTGTAGTTTCTTTTGCTTTGCAAAAGCTTTTTGGTTTCATTTGGTCCCATTTGTTTATTTTTGTTTTTTATTCCATTATTCTAGGAGGTGGATCAGAAAAGATCTTTCTGTAATTTATGTCAAAGAGTGTTCTTCCTATGTTTTACTCTAAGAGTTTTATACTGTCCGGTCTTACATTTCGGTCTCTAATGCATTTTGAGTTTATTTTTGTGTATGGTGTTAGGGAGTGTTCAAATTTCATTCTTTTACATGTAGCTGTCCATTTTTCCCAGCACCACCTATTGAAGAGACTGTCTTTTCTCCATTGTATATCCTTGCCTCCTTTGTCATAAGATTAGTGGACCATAGGTGTGTAGGTTTATTTCTGGGCTTTATTTTTTCTCTTTTACACCTTTATTGGGGTATAATTGCTTTACAATTGTGTGTTAGTTTCTGCTGTATAAAAAAGTGAATCATTTATATGTATACATATAAAACCATATCCCCTCCCTCTTGCACCTCCCTCTCACCCCCTTATCCCACCCTTTTAGGTGGTCACAAAGCACCGAGCTGATGTCCCTGTGCTATGTGGCTGCTTCCCAGTAGCTATCTATTTTACATTTGGTAGTGTATATATATCCATGCCACACTCTCACTTTGTCCCAGCTTTCCCTTCTCCCTCCCTGTGTCATCAAGTGCTTTCTCTACGTCTGTTTCCTTAATCCTTTCCTGCCCCTAGTTTCTTCATAAAGTGTTTTTTTTTAGATTCCATATATATGTGTTAGCATACGGTATTTGTTTTTCTCTTTCTGACTTACTTCACTCTGTAGGACAGACTCTAGATCCATCCACCTCACTACAAATAATTGAATTTCCTTTCTTTTTATGGCTGAATAATATTCCATTGTATATATGTGCCACATCTTCTTTATCCATTCATCTGTAGATGGACACTTAGGTTGCTTCCATGTCCTGGCTATTGTAAATAGAGCTACAATGCACATTGTGGTACATGGCTCTTTTTGAATTATGGTTTTCTCAGGGTAAATGCCGAGTACTAAGATTGCTGGGTCATATGGTAGTTCTATTTTTAGTTGTAAGGAACCTCCATACCGTTCTCCCTAGTGGCAATATGAATTAACATTCCCACCAACAGTGCAAGAGGGTTCCCTTTTCTCCAATAAATGCCTCTCCAGCATTTATTGTTTGTAGATTTTTTGATGATGGCCATTCTGACTGGTGTGAGGTGATACCTCACTGTAGTTTTGATTTGCATTTCTCTAATGATTAGTGACGTTCAGCATCCTTTCATGTGTTTGTTGGCAACCTGTATATCTTCTTTGGAGAAATGTCTGTTTAGGTCTTCTGCCCATTTTTGGATTGGGTTTTTTGTTTTTGTGCTATTGAGCTACATGAACTGCTTGTAAGTTTTGGACATTAATCCTTTGTCATTTGCTTCATTTGAAAAACTGTTCTACCATTCTGAGGGTTGCCTTTTCGTCTTGTTTATGTTTTTCCTTGCTGTGCAAAAGATTTTAAGTTTTATTAGGCCCCATTTTTTAATTTTTATTTTTAGTTCCATTTCTCTAGGAGGTGGGTCAAAAAGGATCTTGTGATTGATGTCATAGAGTGTTTTGCTTGTTTTCCTATAAGATTTTATAGTGTCTGGTCTTACATTTAGGTCTCTAATCCATTTTGACTTTATTTTTGTGTATGGTGTTAAGGAGTGTTCTAATTTCATTCTTCTACATGTAGCTGTCAAGTTTTCCCAGCACCACTTATTGAAGAGACTGTCTTTTCTCCATTGTATATCCTTGCCTCCTTTGTCATAGATTAGTTGACCATAGGTACGTGGGTTTATCTCTGGGCTTTCTGTCCTGTTCTATTGATCTGTATTTCTGTTTTTGTGCCAGTACCATATTTTCTTGATTACTTTAGCTTTGTAGTATAGTCTGAAGTCAGGAAGTCTGATTCCTCCAGCTCTTTTTTTTCTCCTCAAGACTGCTTTGGCTATCCGGGGTCTTTTGTGTCTCCCTACAAATTTTAAGATTTTTTGTTCTAGTTCTGTAGAAAATGCCACCAGTAATTTGATAGGGATTGCACTGAATCTGTAGATTGCTTTGGGTAGTATAGTCATTTTCACAATATTGATTCTTCTAATCCAAGAACATTGTATATGTCTCCATCTGTTTATGTCATATTTGATTTCTTTCACCAGTGTCTTATAGTTTTCTGAGTACAGTTCTTTTACTTCCTTAGATAGGTTTATTCCTAGGTATTTTATTCTTTTTGTTTCAATGGTAATGGGAATTTTTCCATAATTTCTCTTTCTGATCTTTCATTTTTAGTGTAAAGGAATGAAAGAGATTTCTGTGCATTAATTTTGTATCCTGCAACTTTACCAAATTCATTGATTAGCTCCAGTAGTTTTCTGGTGGCATCTTTAGGATTCTCTATCTATGGTATCATGTCATCTGCAAACAGTGACAATTTTACTTCTTCTTTTCCAATTTGTATTCCTCTTATTTCTTTTTCTTCTCTGACTGCTGCGGCTAGGACTTCCAAAACTATGTTGAATAATAGTGGCGAGAGTGGACATCCTCATTTTGTTCCTGATCTTAGAGGAAATGCTTTCAGTTTTTCACCATTGAGAATGATGTTTGCTGTCAGTTTGCCATATATGGGCTTTATTGTGTTGAGGTAGGTTCCCTCTATGCCCACTTTCTGGAGAGTTTTTATCATAAAAGGTGTTGAATTTTCTCAAAAGCTTTTCCTGCATCTATTGAGATGATTATATGGTTTTTATTCTACGATTTGTTAATATGGTATATCACATTGATTGATTTGTATATATTGAAGAATCCTTGCATCCCTGGGATAAATCCCACTTAATCATGGTGTATGATCCTTTTAATGTGTTGTTCAATTCTGTTTGCTAGTATTTTGTTGAGGATTTTTACATTTATATTCATCAGTGATATTCATCTGTAATTTTCCTTTTTTGTAGTATCTTTGTCTGGTTTTCATATTAGGGTGATGGTGGCATTATAGAGTGAGTTTTGGAGTGTTCCTTCCCCTGAAATTTTTTTGAAGAGTTTGAGAAGGTTGGGTGTTAGCGCTTGTCTAAATGTTTGATAGAATTCACCTGTGATGCCATCTGGTTCTGGGCTTTTGTTGGAAGATTTTTAATCACAGTTTCAATTTCATTACTTGTGATTGGTCTGTTCATATTTTCTATTTCTTCCTGGTTCAGTCTTGGAAGGTTATACCTTTCTAAGAATTTGTCCATTTCTTCCAGTTTGTCCATTTTATTGGCATAGAGTTACTTGTAGTAGTCTCTTATGATGGTTTGTATTTCTGCAGTGTCTGTTGTAACTTCTCCTTTTTCATTTCTAATTTTATTGATTTGAGTCCTCTCCCTGTTTTTCTTGAGTCTGACTAAAGGTTTACCATTTTTGTTTATCTTCTCAAAGAACTAGCTTTTAGTTTTATTGATCTTTGCTATTGTTTTCTTTGTTTCTATTTCGTTTATTTCTGCTCTGATCATTATGATTTCTTTCCTCCTACTAACTTTGGGTTTTGTTCTTCTTTCTCTAGTTCCTCTAGGTGTAAGTTTAGATTGTTTATTTGAGGTTTTTCTTGTTTCTTGATGTAGGCTTGTATTGCTATAAACTTCCCTCTTAGAACTGCTTTTTCTACATCCCATAGGTTTTGGATCGTCGTGTTTTTGTTGTCATTTGTCTCTAGGTAGTTTTTGATTTCCTCTTTTATTTCTTCAGTGATGTCTTGTATTTAGTAACATATTGTTTAGCCTCCATGTGTTTGTGTTTTTTACATTTTTTCCCCTGTAACTGATTTCTAATCTCATAGCATTGTGGTCAACACAGCTGCTTGATGTGATTTCAGTTTTCTTAAATTTACTGAGGCTTTATTTGTGACCCAAGATATGATCTATCCTGGAGAATGTTCCGTGTGCATTTGAGAAGAACTTGTAATCTGCTGTTTTGGGATGGAATGTCCTATAAATATCAATTAAATTTATCTGGTCTATTCTGTCATCTAAAGGTTGTGTTTCCTTATTAATTTTCTGTCTGGATGATCACCATTGGTGTAAGTGAGGTGTTAAAATCCCCCGCTATTATTTTGTTACTGTCGATTTCCTCTTTTATAGCAGTTGCCTTATGTATTGAGGTGCTCCTATGTTGGGTATATATATATATATATGTGTGTGTGTGTGTGCCCTCCAAGAGTGGAGTCTCTGTTGAGACTCTGAGTCTCTGAGTGTAGCTGAGACTCTGAGACTCTGAGTGGAGTCGCACAGACTCTGGGTCCTGTGAAGCTTCATGCTTTGTGGTTCTAGAAATCCTATAAGAGACGGTCCAAAGCAGGTGAAGCTAATGCTGTCAGTAGAGATGGTGAAGCCAAAGATCCACAGTTCTGACTAGAGGTGCCGATGTACATACAGGACAAAATCATCTCGTGTGAATGTAGTTCAGACACGTTTAAGATGAATGCAGTCATGTTAATGCCTAACATATTCTATCCTGTGACTCCCCTCAGGGACCCCCTCCTCAGTTCCTGAGGCTCCTGTAAGTCATGTACAGGAGAATGGAGAGTGGGCTCTATCCAGTCTGAGCTCTGAGTTTCCCTGTGTGTATCTTAGGATACTTTGTATTTCTGTGGTGTCTGTTGTAACATCATCTCTTTCATTTCTGATTTAGTTGGGCCCTCCCCTTTTTAAAAAAACATACTACTGTTGTCTTTTATTCTTTACAGAAGTTTAATAAGTGTTAGATCTACTACCCTTACTCTATGTGTACTTTTTGTAGTGAGATTTTTTACTTTTGTTTGTTTTCTTGTTACTATCAATAACTAGTGAGACTTCTTTAAAGCTACCTTCAACATTGCTTATAAAGCTGCTTTATTAGTGATGACAGAGCCTTAATGGAAGTCGTGTTCTGGTTGTAAATTAGAATGCACTGTGCCAGCAAAAAGCTCCTTAAGTTTGTCTCATTACTTCTTGTTCTTTTTTTAATTTAATTTTTATTTTTTATCAGAGCAAATTTGATTAAAATGTTTTGTTTGTTCTAGGTGTGCAAGATGTGGTTCTTTTACACATATACATATATCTATACTTCTTTGGATCATTTTCCCATGTAGGTTATGACACAATGTTGAGTAGTCTTCTCTCGGTTTTCCGTAGGTCTTGGTGATGATATATTTCACATGTGTTTCTATATCTGTGTTAACCCCAATATCCTAATGTATCCAATCCTCACACGTTTCCACTTGGTGAACCATAAGTTTGTTTAATGAATCTGTGATTGCCTTTCTTTGTGAAATATCTTCATTGGTATCAATTTTTAGCTAACACCTATAAGTGATATTATAGGATATGTGTCTTTTGCTTTCTGACTTAGTACAATTTTCCAGATTACCTCTAGAATCATCTACGGTGTTGAAAATGGCATGGTTTCATTTCTTTCCCTAGCTAATATTCCATCTGTACATGTACTAGTTCTTCTTTGTCCACTCACCTCTTGATGGACTTTTTGGTTGCCTCCATGTCTTGGCTATTGTAATACTACTGCAATGCAGATTTGCCTGCCTGTGTCTTTCCAATTCTGTCTTCTTATGTTATAGGCCCAGGATTGGGCCTGCTGTATCATATGGTAGCTCAGTGTTTACCTTTTAAAGGCACCACCATTCTGTTCTCATTAGTGGCTCTTTCCAGGTTACGTCCCACTTAAAGTGGAGGGTATGCATTTCTCCACAACACCTTCAGCATTTAGTGTTTGTAGTTTCCTTGCTGATGGTTATTCTGACGGGTGTGAGCTAATACCTCTTTGTGGTTGGATTTCCATGCGCCTAATAATCCATTGAAATTGAGCTTTAAGGCATGTCCTTTCTTTTTCAAACTGTGAACAGAGGTTACCTCTTCAAATTCTTTTCTTGAGTATGTGCCACATTTTGAAATTTCTTGGCCATTACCTCCCTCAAGACATTTTGAGCAGGTCTCATTTACAGCTCTCCAGTACTTGTGGATATGAAGTGACCCTTAGCACAGGTTTTAAAGCTGCTGTTGCAAGTAACGACAGAGGGCGGCAGCATTTCTGCTTTCCCCACTCTGGTAACTAGGAAAACAGACCTTCCTGCCAGCGGTGTTCCTCAGTTATAAATTAGAGTGGAATGTGCGTGGATAAACCACCAAATGGTTATGTCTCCATACTTATGTTGTTTTTTAAATTTAATTTATATTTTTCATTGTAGTAATACTCCATTGTTTACATGGGCCACTTCTTCTTTGTGCATTCCTCTGTTGATGGACATTTTCATTGCTTCCAAGTGTTGGCTATGGTAAATGTTGCTGGAGGGCAGGATTGCCAGCCTGTGTCTTTTTGATTCTCATATTCTCAGGTGATAAGCCCAGCAGTGTGTATGCTTGATGGAATGGTAGCTCAATATTTATCTTTTCAAGGCACCCGAATTCTGTTTTCATTAGTGGCTCTTACCACGTCCAACATACAACCAGGTGTACACCTTTCTCCACAACCCCTTCAACATTCGTTGTTTCCAGAACTTTTGCTGATGGCCATTCTGGCTGGTGTGAGATGATAAATTTTTGTGATTTGGATTTGCTGGTCTTTAATAATTACTAATGTTCAGCATTTTCCAGGCCTTTTCCTTTTCTTTAAAAAAAAGAAAAGAAAAAAATTGTGAGTACAATATAGCTCTTGAAATTGTCATCTTGGAATGTTGCCCTCTTTCGAATTTTTTGGTCGATTTTCGACCCCAGGACTTTTTTGAGAGCAGGTGTCATTTACAGGCCTGCAATGATTGTGAATATTTGGCGACCATTAGCACTGCGTTTAAAGCTGCTGTTGAGGGAAACGGCCACAAGGCGGCAGCATTTCTCCATTTCCAAGTCTGGTTATTAGGGTAGCAGAGCCTTTGTGGAAGTCATGTTCCTAGGCTGTAAATTAGAATGGAATGTGCCAGGAAAAACCCCCATACGTTTATGTCTCATTACTTCTTGTTCGTTATTTTAATTTTTTTAATCAGAGTAATGATTAGAATATTGTTTGTCCTAGGTGTACACAATCTGGTTCATTTAGACATTATATATGTCTAGTCATGTACAGAACCTCTTCCCATGTAAATTATTACAGAGTGTTCTGTAGACCTCCCTTGCTATATGGTCGGTCTTTTTGTTATATGTATTTAATAGGTATTTGTATACGTATGGTAAAATTAACCTTAATTTATCCATTCCCCCCACCTTTCCTTTTAGATGAGCACAGATTGTTTTCTAAACCTGTGAGTATCTTTCTGTGGAAATATGTTCATTTGTGTCAGTTGTTAGATAACACCTATAAATGATATCATAGGATATATGTCGTTAGCTTTCCAACATACCTCATGTTCTGTGATTATCTCTAGGCTCATGTCTGGTGCCTCAAAGAGCAGTGTTTAATTGTTTTCCATGGCTAATATTCCACTGTGTACACGGACCACTTTCTCTTTATCCATTCATCTGTTGGTGGACATTTTGGTTATTTTCATGCCTTGGCTATTGTAAATATGGCTACACTGCAGCTGCTGCAGCCTGTGTCTTATCGATTCTGGTCTTCTCAGGTGAGAGGCCCAGTGGTGGGCCTGCTGCATCGAATGGAGGCTCAATTTTCACTTTTAAATGCAACTCCTTTCTTTTTTTTTATAACATCTTTATTGGAGTATAATTGCTTTACAATGGTGTGTTAGTTTCTGCTTTATAACAAAGTGAATCAGCTATACATATACATATATCCCCATATCTCTTCCCTCTTTCGTCTCCCTCCCTCCCACCCTCCCACCCTCCCTATCCCACCCCTCTAGATGGTCACAAAGCACCGAGCTGATCTCCCTGTGCTATGTGGCTGCTTCCCACTAGCTACCTGTTTTACATTTGGTAGTGTATATATGTCCATGCCACTCTCTCACTTTGTCCTAGCTTACCCTTCCCCCTCCCCATGTCCTCAAGTCCATTCTCTAGTAGGTCTACGTCTTTTTTTTTTTTTTTTTTCTTTTTGCGGTATGCGGGCCTCTCACTGTTGTGGCCTCTCCCGTTGCGGAGCACAGGCTCCGGATGCGCAGGCCCAGCGGCCATGGCTCACGGGCCCAGCCGCTCCGCGGCATATGGGATCCTCCCAGACCGGGGCACGAACCCGTATCCCCTGCATCGGCAGGCGGACTCTCAACCACTGCGCCACCAGGGAGGCCCAGGTCTACGTCTTTATTCCCATCCTGCCCCTAGGTTCTTCATGACCTTTTTTTTTAGATTCCATATATATATGTGTTAGCATACGGTATTTGTTTTTCTCTTTCTGACTTACTTCGCCCTGTATGACAGACTCTAGGTCCATCCACCTCACTACAAATAACTCAATTTCGTTTCCTTTTATGGTTCCTTTTGGTTTCCTTTTATATTCCATATATACAATGGAATATTAAATATTCCTTTAATATTCCATTGTATATATGTGCCACATCTTCTTTTTTTATTTTTTGCTTTATAACAAATTTAATCAGTTATACATATACATATGTTTCCATATCCCCTCCCTTTTGCGTCTCCCTCCCACCCTCCCTATCCCACCCCTCCAGGCGGTCACAAAGCACCGTGCAACTCCTTTCTATTCTCATTATTGGCTGTCACCACTTTACATCTCACCAGCAGCTAGAGGGTACACAGTTCTCTAAAACCCCTTCAGCATTTATTGTTCGTAGACTTTTTGCTGATGGTCAGTCAACTAGTGTGAGTTGAATCCATTTTGTAGATAAGATTTGCATGAGTCTAGTGATTCCTGATGTTGAGCTTTTATCGATTTTCCTTTTTTTTTTAAAAAAGAGTAAAACTTACCTCTTCATACTATCTCCTTGAAAAATTTGCCTGTTTTGAATTTTTTTGGCCATTCCCTAGCTCAGGATACTTTTTTTTTTTTTTTTTTTTTTTTTTTTTTTTTTTTTTTTTTTTTATAAATTTATTTATTTATTTTTGGCTGTGTTGGGTCTTCGTTTCTGTGCGAGGGCTTTCTCTAGTTGTGGCAAGTGGGGGCCACTCTTCATCGCGGTGCGCAGGCCTCTCACTGTCGCGGCCTCTCTTGTTGTGGAGCACAGGCTCCAGACACGCAGGCTCAGTAGTTGTGGCTCATGGGCCCAGTTGCTCTGCGGCATGTGGGATCTTCCCAGACCAGGGCTCGAACCTGTGTCCCCTGCATTGGCAGGCAGATTCTCAACCACTGCGCCACCAGGGAAGCCCGCTCAGGATACTTTTTGAGGGCACATGTCCTTTACAGCCCTAAGACCTTGTGAATGTTAAGTGACCATTAGCTGTGGGCTTAAACCCCTCTTGCGGGAAATGACCACAAGTTAACAGCATTTCTGCATTTCGAACTCTGGGTTTTTGGGCAACAGAGCCTTCTTAGAAATCGTGTTAGGAGGCTGAAAATTAGAGTAGAATGTGCCAGGGAAATCCCCAAGAGATTATATATTTCATATGTATTAGTTCATGTCTGTTAACCCCCATATCCTAATTCATCCATTCCTTATACCTTTCCATTTGCTTAAACATAATTTTCTTTTGTTAATCAATGTTTATCCTTTTCTTGGAAATAAGTTCTTGGGTATCAATTTTTAGGTAATACCTAGAAGTGATGTCATAGGATGTTTGTCTTTTGGTTTCTTTCTTACTTCAAGTTGAGTGATGATCTTTAGGTCCTTCTATGGTGATGCAAACAGCACTGTTTCATTCTTTTCCATGGCTAATATTCCATTGTATACGTGGGCCTCTTCTTCTTTGTGTGTTGTTCTGTTGATGGACATTTTGGTGTCTTCCAAGTCTTGGCTATGGTAAATGTTCCTGCAGTGCATGATTGCCAGGCTGTGTCTTTTTGATTCTGCTCAGGTGATAGGCCCATCAAAGGGCCTACAAGATCACATAGTACCTCAAGTTTTTCGTTTAAACACACATCCATTCTGTTCTCACTACTGGCTGTTACCAGTTTACATCCACCCAGCAAGTAGAGGGTATACAGTTCTCTGAAAGCCTTTCAGCATTTATTCTTTGTAAACTTTTTGCTGATGATCATTCTGACGGCTGTGAGGTGAATGTTTCTGTAGATTGGATTTGCATGGCTTTATTAATTCCTGATGTTGAGCATTTTTCCATGCCTCTTTTTCTTTAAACAAACAAAAAGAAAGAAAGACAAAGTGTGTGTAACAGATGCCTGTTGAAATTGTCTTCTTGAAATGTTGATGTCTTTTGAATTTTCTGGTCTATTTAGGGAACAACTATACGTGATATCATAGGATAGGTGTCCTCTGTTTTCTCACTTGCTATCAGTTGTGTGATTACCTCTAGATTCATCTATGGTGCTGCAAATGGCATTGTTTCATTTTCTTTCTTAGGTAATATTCCATCTGTACATGTACCAGTTCTTCTTTGTCCACTCATCTGTTGATGGACTTTTTGGTTGCTTCCATGTCTTGGCTATTGTAATACTTCTGCAGTAGAGATTTGCCTGCTTGTGTCTTTCCAATTCTGTCTTCTTATGTTATAGGCCCAGGAGTGGGCCTGCTGCATCCTATAGTAGCTCAATGTTTACCTTTTGAAGCACCCATTCTATTCCCATTAGTGGCTCTTACCAGGTTATGTCCCACTTCAAATTGAGGGTATGCATTTCTCCACAACCCCTTCAGCATTGACTGTTTTTTGGCTGATGGTTATTCTGAGGGGTGCGAGCTGTTACCTCTTTGTGGTTGGATTTGTATGTGTCTCATAATCCCTTGAAAGTGAGCTTTCAGGCATGTCCTTTTATTTTCCAAACTCTGAGTATAGCTTACTTCTTCAAATGGTTTTCTTGAAGTTATGTGCCACATTTTGAAATTTTTTGACCTTTCCCTGCATAAAGACATTTTGAGGGCAGGTTTCATTTACAGCCCTGCAGTACTTTTACATATGACCTCACCATTAGCACAGATTTTAAAGCTGCTGTTGCAGGTAACGGCCAGAGAGCAGCAGCATTTCTACATTCCCTACTTTGGTACCTAGGGAAACAGCCCTCCTGCCAGTGGTGTTCCTCAGTTATAAATTAGAGTGGAATGTTCCCTGATAAACTCACAAAAGCTTATATCTCCTTACTTATGTTTGTTTTTAAAACTTAATTTATATTTTTTATTGGAGTAATATTCCATTGTGTACATGGACCACTTCTTCTTTGTGCATTCCTCTGTTGGACATTTTCGTTGCATCCAAGTGTTGGCTATGGGAAATATTGCTGGAGTGAAGGATTGCCAGCCTGAGACTTTTTGATTCTCATTTTCTCACGTGATAGGCTCAGCAGTGGGTATGCTTCTTTGACTGGTAGCTCAATGTTTACACTGCAAAGCACTTCCATTGTGTTTTCATTAGTAGCTCTTACCATGTCCCACTTAGTATCAAGGGTAAGCATTTCTCCAAAACCCCTTCAGCATTCATTGTTTGCACTGTTTCTGCCGATGGCCATTCTGACTGGTGTTAGCTGATAGGTTTTTGTAAATTGGATTTGCATATCTTTAATAATTCCTAATGTTCAGCATTTTTCAGGCCTTTTTTCCTATTAAAAAAAGTGTGAGTACAATATACTTCTTGAAATTTTCTCCTTGGGCGGTTGCTCTCTTATGAATTTTTTGGTCGATTTTAGACCCCAGGATTTTTTTTGAGGTTAGGTGTCATTTACAGGTCTGCAATGATTGTGAATATTTAGTGACCATTAGCTCTGGGTGTAAAGCTGCGGTTTTGGGAAACGGCCACAAGGCGGCAGCATTTCTCCATTTCGAACTCTGGGTGTTTGGGCAACAGAGCCTTCCAGGAAATCGTGTTAGTAGGCTGAAAATTAGAGTAGAATGTGCCATGGCAAATCCCCAAGAGCTTATATCTCCTTCTTTCTTGTTTGTTTTTTAATTTTAATTTTAATTTATTATCAAAGCAAATTAGATAAAAATTTTGTGTTTTTCTAGGTGTACAGAGTTTCGTTTATTATGTCTATGTATCTATTCATCTTTGGTGCTTTCCATGTAGGGTATTACACAGTGTTGAGTAGACCTCTCTTGGTATTCCATAGGTATTTTGTGATTATATATTTCATATGTATTAGTACATGTCTGTTAACCCCCACATCCTAATTCATCCATTCCATACACCTTTCCATTTGGTTAAACATAATTTTGTTTTTTGAATCCATGCCTGCCCTTCCCTTGGAAATAAGTTCTTGGGTATCAATTTTTAGGTAACACCTAGAAGTGATGTCATAGGATATCTGTCTTTTGGTTTCTTTCTTACTTCAATTTGGGTGATGATCTTAAGGTCCGTCTGTGGTGGTGCAAATGCATTATTTCATTCATTTTCTTCCTTTTTTTTTTCTTTTTGTTAAAGACGAGGTTGGGGGTAGGAGTTTATTAATTTATTTATTTTTGCTGTGTTGCGTCTTTGTTTCTGTGCGAGGACTTTCTCTAGTTGTGGCAAGCGGGGGCCGCTCTTCATCGCGGTGCACGGGCCTCTCAATATTGCGACCTCTCTTGTTGCGGAGCACAGGCTCCAGACGCGCAGGCTCAGTAGTTGTGGCTCACGGGTCTAGTTGCTCCACGGCATGTGGGATCCTCCCAGACCACGGCTCAAACCCATGTGCCCTACATTAGCAGACAGATTCTCAACCACTGCACCACCAGAGAAGCCCTGTTTCATTCTTTTCCATGGATAATACTCCATTATGTACATGGGCCTCTTCTTCTTTGTGCGTTGTTCTCTTGATGGACATTTCAGTTTCTTCCAAGTCTTGTCTATGGTAAATATTCCTGCAGTGCATGATTGCCAGGCTGTGTCTTTTTTTTTTTTTTTCTGTATCCGGGCCTCTCACTGTTGTGGCCTCTCCCGTTGCGGAGCACAGGCTCCGGATGCGCAGGCTCAGCGGCCATGGCTGATGGGCCCAGCCGCTCCGCGGCATATGGGATCCTCCCGGATCAGGGCACGAACCGGCGTCTGCTGCATCAGCAGGCGGACTCTCAACCACTGCATCACCAGGGAAGCCCCAGGCTGTGTCTTTTTGATTCTGCTCTGCTCAGGTGATAGGCCCATCAAAGGGCCTACCAGATCACATACTACCTCAATTTTTATGTTTAAATGCACATCCATTCTGTTCTCATTACTGGCTATTAGCAGTTTACATCCCCCAGAAGACAGAGGGTACACAGTTCTCTGAAACCCCTTCAGCATTTATTCTTTGTAAACTTTTGCTGATGATCATTCTGACGGCTGTGAGGTGAACATTTCTGTAGATTCGATTTGCATGGCTTTATTAATTCCTGATGTTGAGCATTTTTCCATGCCTCTTTTTTATTTTTTTTTAATTTATTTATTTTTTTTTTGCGGTACACGGGCCTCTCACTGTTGTGGCCTCTCCCATTGCGGAGCACAGGCTCCGGACGCGCAGGCTCAGCGGCCACGGCTCACAGGCCCAGCCGCTCCGTGGCATGTGGGATCTTCCCAGACCGGGGCACGAACCCACGTCCCCTGCATCGGCAGGTAGACTCTCAACCACTGCGCCACCAGGGAAGCCCCTCTTTTTTATTTTAAACAAAAAAGAAAAGAAAGACAAAGTGTGCATAAAATATGCCTGTTGAAATTGTCTTGTTGAAATGTTGACGTCTTTTGATTTTTCTGGTTGATTTACGATGCCAGGATTTTTTTTTGATGGCAGGTGTCATTTACAGGCCTGCAATTATTTTGAATATTACATGACCATTAGTGCTGGGTTTAAAGCTGCTGGTGTGGGAAAAGGCCAAAAGGTGGCAGCATTTCTCCATTCCCAAATCTGGTTGCTAGGGCAGCAGAGCGTTTATGGAAGTCGTGTTCCTAGGTTGTAAATTAGAATGGAATGTGGCAGGAAAAAGCCCCTTAAGTTTATGTCTCTTTACTTCTTGTTCGTTTTTTTAATTCAAATTTTATTTTTTATAACGACGAATTTGATTACAATGTTTTGTTTGTTCTAGCTATGCGTGATGTGGTTCTTTTACACATATACATATATCTATTCTTCTTCGGATCCTTTTCCCATGTAGGTTATGACACAATGTTGAGTAGTCTTCTCTCGGTATTCCGTAAGTCTTTGATGATTATATATTTCACATGTGTTTGTATATCTCTGTTAACTCCAATGTCCTAATGTATCCAATCCTCACACCTTTCCACTTGGTGAACCATAAGTTTGCTTAATGAATCTGTGTTTGCCTTTCTCTGTGGAAATATCTTCATTGGTATCAATTTTTAGCTAACACCTATAGGTGCTATCATATGATATGTGTGTTTCATTTTCTGACTTACTAGAATTTGAATGATTACTTCTAGACTCATCTAGGGTGCTGCAGATAGCATTGTGTCATTTTTTCCTTGACTAATATTCAATTTGAACAGGTACAAGTTCTTCTTTGTCCACTCAACTGTTGATGGACTTTTTGGTTGCTTCTATGTCTTGGATATTGTAATACTGTGCAACACACTTTTGCCTGCCAGTGTTTTTCCAATTCTGTCTTCTTAGGTTATAGGCCCAGGAGTTGGCCTGCTGAATCTTATGGTAGCTCACTGTTAACCTTTTAAAGGCACCTCCATTCTGTTCCCATTAGTGCCTCTTACCAGGTTATGTCCCACTTCAAATTGAGGGTACGCATTTCTCCATAACCCCTTCAGCATTTATTGTTTGTAGGTTTTTTTGCTGATGGTTATTCTGAGGGGTGTGAGCTGATACCTCTTTGTGGTTGGATTTGAATGTGTCTCATAATACTTTGAAATGAGGTTTCAGGAATTTCTTTTTATTTTTCAAACTCTGAGTACAGCTTGCCTCTTCAAATTGTTTTCTTGAAGTATGTGCCACATTTTGTAAAATTTTGGTCTTTACGTGCGTCAAGACATTTTGAGGGCAGGTTTCATTTACAGTCCTGAAGTACTTGTGCATATGAAGTGACCATTAGCACAGGTTTTAAAGCTGCTGTTGCAGTTCACGGCCAGAGGGCGGCAGCATTTCTGCTTTCCCCACTCTGGTAACTAGGGAAACAGACCTTCCTGCCAGTGGTGTTCCTCGGTTATAAATTAGAGAGGAATGTGCCCGGATTAACCCCCAAAAGCTGATGTCTCCCTACTTATATTTGTTTTTTAAATTCAATTTATTTTTTTATTGGAGTCATATTCCGTTGTGTACATGGACCACTTCTTCTTTGGGCATTCCTCTGTTAATGCACAGTTTTGTTGCTTCCAAGTCTTGGCTATGGTAAATATTGCTGGAGTACAGGATTGCCAACCTGTGCCTTTTTGATTCGCATCTTCTCAGGTGATAGCCCCAGCACTGGGTATGCTTGATTGAATGGTAGCTGAGTGTTTACCTTTTCAAGGCACCCCCATTGTGTTTCCATTAGTGCCTCTTACCATGTCCCACTTAGTAACAAGTGTACGCATTTCTTGAAAACCCCTTCAGCATTCATTGTTTGAACAATTTTGGCCAATGGCCATTTTGACTGGTGTAAGCTGATCGGTTTTTGTAATTTGGATTTGCATGTCTTTAATAATTCCTAATGTTCAGCATTTTTCCACACCCTTTTCTTTTCTATAAAAAAAGGAAAAAAGTTTGAGTACAGTATACCTCTTGAAATTGTCTTCTTGGTAGATGGCCCTCTTCTGAATATTTTGGTCGATTTTCGACATCAGGATTTTTTTTGACGGCAGGTGTCATTTACAGGCCTGCAATGATTGTGAATATTAAGGTTGTAACTTAGAATGGAATGTGCCAGGAAAAAGCCCCCTAAGTTTATGTCTCAATACTTCTTGTTAGTTTTTTTAATTTAATTTTTATTTTTTACCACAACAAATTTGATTACAATGTTTTGTTTTTTCTAGGTGTGCGTGATGTGGTTCTTTTACACATATACATACTTGTATTCTTCTTTGGATCCTTTCCCCATGTAGGTTATGACACACTCTTGAGTACTCTTCTCTTGGTATTCCGTAGATGTTTGGTGATTACGTATTTCACATGTGTTTGTATATCTCTGTTAACCCCAATATCGTAATGTATCCAATCCTCACACCTTCCCATTTGGTGAACCATAAGTTTGTTTAATGAATCTGTGATTGCCTTCCTCTGTGGAAATATCTTCACTGATATCATTTTTAGAAAACAACTATACGTGATATCATAGGATATGTGTCTTTCACTTTCTGACTTACTACAAGTTGTGTGATTACTTCTAGACTCATCTACAGTGCTGCAAATTGCATTGTTTCATTTTTTCCCTAGCTAAGATTCCATCTGTACATGTAGCAGTTCTTCTTTGTCCACCCATCTGTTGATGGACTTTTTGGTTGCTTCCATATATTAGCTATTGTAATACTGTGAAATGCAGATTTGCCTGCCTGTATCTTTCCAATTCTGTCCTCGTAGCTTATAGGTCCAGGAATGGGACTGCTGGATCATATGGTACCTCAATGTTTACCTTTTTAAGGCACCTCCATTGTGTTTTCATTAGTGGCTCTTACCATGTCCCACTTAGCACCGAGGGTAGGCATTTCTCCACAACCTCTTCATCATTCATTGTTTGCACAATTTTTGCCGATGGCCATTCTGACTGGTCTGAGCTGATAGGTTTTTGTAATTTGGATATGCATGTCCTTAATAATTCTTAATGTTCAGCATATTTCCAAACCTTTTTCTTTTCTATTAAAAAAAAGAAAAAAAATGTGTGAGTACTATATACCTGTTGAAATTTTCTTCTTGGCATGTTGCTCTCTCTTGAATTTTTTGGTCGATTTTCAAACCCAGCGGGTTTTTTTGAGGGCAGGTGTCATTTACAGGCTTTCAATGATTGTGAATATTTAATGACCATTAGCACTGGATTTAATCTGCTGTTGTGGGAAACGGCCACAAGGCAGGAGAATTTCTCCATTACGAAATCTGGTTACTAGGGCAACAGAGCTTTTCTGGAAGTCGTGTTCCTAAGTTGCAAATTAGAATGGAATGTGTCAGGAAAAAGCCCCTTAAGTGTATGTCTCATTACTTCTTGTTCATTTTTTTAATTTTTATTTTTTAACAGAGCAAATTTGATTACACTGTTCTGTTTGTTTTAGGTATGCAAGATGTGGTTCTTTTATACATATACATATATGTGTTCTTCTTTGGATACTTTTCCCATGTAGGTTATGGCACAGTGTTGAGTAGTCTTCTCTTGGTATGCCATAGGTCTGTGGTGATTACGTATTTCACATGTGTTTTTGTATCTCTGTTAAGCCCAATATCGTAATGTATCCAATCCTTCCACCTTTCCATTGGTGAATGATAAGTTTGTTTAATGAATCTGTGATTGCCTTTCTCTGTGGAAATATCTTCATTGGTATCAATTTGTAGGTAACACCTATAAGTGATATCATAGGATAGGTGTCTTTCACTTTCTGACTTACTACAAGTTGCATGATTACTTCTAGACTCATCTATGGTGCTGCAAATGGCATTGTTTCATTTTTTTCCCTAGAAAATATTCCATCTGTACATGTACCAGTTCTTCTTTGTCCACCCATCTGTTGATGGGTGTTTTGGTTGCTTCCATATCTTGGCTATTGTAATACTGCTGCAATGCCGATATGCCTGCCTGTGTCTTTCTAATTCTGTCTTCTTAGGATAGAGTTCCTGGAATGGGCCTGCTGGATCATGTGGTAGCTCAATATTTACCTTTTAAAGGGACCTCCATTCTGTTCTCATTAGTGGCTCTTTCCAGGTTACGTCCCTCTTAAAGTTGAGAGTATGTATTTCTCCCCAACACCTTCAGCATCCGTGTTTGTAGTTTTCATGCTGATGGTTATTCCAACTGGTGTGAGCTGATACCTCTTTGTTGTTGGATTTGCATGCATCTAATAATCCGTTGAAATTGAGCTTTAAGGCATATCCTTTTTTTTCAAACTGTGATTATAGCTTTCTTCTTCAAATAGTTTTCTTAAAGTATGTGCTACATTTTGAAAATTTTGGCCATTACCTCCCAGAAGACATTTTGAAGGCTGGTTTCATTTACAGCCCTGCAGTACTTTTTCATATGAAGTGACGATTAGCACAAGTTTTAAGCCTGCTGTTGCAGGTAATGGTCAGAGGGTGGCAGCATTTCTACATTTCCCGTTTTGGTACTAGGGAAACAGACCTTCCTGACAGTGGTGTTCCTCGGATATAAATTAGAGCGGAATGTGCCTGGATAAACCCACAAAAGCTGAGTCTCCTTATTTATGCTTGTTTTTTAAATTTAATTTATATTTTTTAGTGGAGTAATATTCCATTGTGTAAATGGGCCACTTCTTCTTCATGCATTCCTCTGTAGATGGAAATTTCCGTTGTTTCCAAGTGTTGGCTATGGTAAATATTGCTGGAGTACAGGTTTGCCAGCCTGTGACTTTTTCATTCCCATTTTCTCAGGTGATAGGCAAAGCAGTGGGTATGCTTGATTGACTGGAAGCTTAATGTTTACCTTTTCAAAGCACCTCCATTTTGTTTTCATTAGTGGCTCTTACCACGTCCCACTTAGCACCGAGGGTACGCATTTCTCCACATGCCCTTCAGCATTAATTGTTCGCACAATTTTTCACGATGACCATTCTGACTTCTGTGAGCTGAAAGGTTTTTGTAATTAGGATTTGCATGTCCTTAGTAATTCCTAATGTTCGGCATTTTCCCACACCTTTTTATTTTCTATTTAAAAAAAAACAAAAAAGTGTGAGTAGTATATATCTTTTGAAATTTTCTTCTAAGAAGGTTGCCGTTTTTAAATTTTTTGGTCGATTTTCGACCCCAGGATTTTTTTTGAGGGCAGGTGTTATTTACAGGCCTGCAATTATTGAGAATATTTAGTGACCTTTAGCACTGGGTTTAAAGCTGCTCTTGTGGGAAACGGCCACAAGGCGGCAGCGTTTCTCCATTACGAAATCTGGTTACTAGGGCAGCAGAGCTTTTCTGGAAGTCGAGTTCCTAGCTTGTAAATTAGAAAGGAATGTGTCAGGAAAAAGCCCCTTAAGTTTATGTCTCATTACTTATTCTTCGTGTTTTTAATTTAATTTTCATTTGTTATCAGAGCACATTTGATTACACTGTTCTGTTTGTTCTAGGTGTGCAAGATGAGGTTCTTTTACACACACACACATACACACACACACACACACACACATATATATATTCTTCTTCAAATCATTTTCCCATGTAGGTTATGACACAATGTTGAGTAGTCCCTTGGTATGCCGTAGTTCTTTGGTGATTATGTATTTTACATGTGTTTTTTTTTCTGTGTTGAGCCCAATATCGTAATGTATCCAATCCTCACACCTTGACATTTGGTGAAACATAAGTTTGTTTAAAGAATCTGTGATTGCCTTTCTCTGTGGAAATATATTCATTGGTATCAATTTTTAGGTAACACCTATAAGTGATATCATAGGATAGGTGTCTTTCACTTTCTGACTTACTACAAGTAGCGTGATTACTTCTAGACTCATCTATGGTGCTGCAAATGGCATTGTTTCATTTTTTCACTAGCTAATATTCCACCTCTACATGTAGCAGTTCTTCTTTTTCCATTCATGTGTTGATGGACTTTTTGGTTACTTCCATATCTTGGCTGTTGTAATACTGTGCAGTGAAGATTTGCCTGCCTGTGTCTTTCCAATTCTGTCTTATTAGGTTATAGGTCCAGGAATGGGCCTGCTGGATCATATGGTAACTCAGTGTTTACCTTTTAAAGGCACCTCCATTCTCTTCTCAATAGAAGCTCTTTCCAGGTTACATCCCTGTTAAAGTTGAGGGTATGCATTCCTCCACAACACCTTCAGCATTCAGTGTTTGCAGTTTTTTTTTTACTGATGCTTATTCTGACTGGTGTGAGCTAATACCTCTTCCGGGTTGGATTTGAATACGTCTAATAATCCATTCAAATTGAGCTTTAAGACATGTTCTTTTTTTTTTTTTACAAACTGTGATTACAGCTTACATTTTCAACTTGTTTTCTTAAAGTACGTGCCACATTTTGCAATTTTTTGGCCAATACCTCCCTCAAGACATTTTAAGGGCAGGTTTTATTTCCTGCCCTGCAGTACTTCTTCATATGAAGTGAATATTTGCACAGATTTTAAAGCTGCTGTTGCAGGTAACGGCCAGAGAGTGGCAGCATTTCTACGTTCCCCACTCTGGTAACCAAGGAAACAGACCTTCCTGCCAGTGGTGTTCCTCAGTTATAAAATAGAGTGGAATGTGTCCTGATAATCCCCAAAGGCTTATGTCTCCTTACTTATGTTTGTTTTTTAATTTAATTTATATTTTTTATAGGAGTAATATTCCATTCTGTACATGGACCAGTTCTTCTTTGTGCACTCCTCTGTTGATGGATATTTTCATTGCTTCTGAGTGTTAACTATGGCAAATATTGCTGCAGTGGAGGTTTCCCAGCTTGTGACTTTTTGATTCTCATTTTCCTAGCAGTGGGTATGCTTGATTCACTGGTAGATCAATGTTTACCTTTTCAAAGCACCTCCATTGTGTTTTCATTACTGGCTCTTACCATGTCCCTCTTATAACTGAGGGTGCGCATTTCTTCCACAATCCCTCAGAATTTATTATTTTCAGCATTTTTGATGATGGCCATTCTGACTGGTGTGGGCTGATAGATTTTTGTAATTTGCGTTTGCCTGTCTTTAAAAATTCCTAAAATTCATCATTTTTCAAGGCCTTTTTCTCTTCTGTTAAAAAAAAAGAAAAACAAAAAAGGGTGTATACAATATACTTCTTAAAAGTATCTAGTTGAAACGTTGCCCTCATTTAGAAAGCTCTCATGGATCTTCGTCCCCAGGATTTTTTTTTTAAAGTGCAGGTGCCATTTAGAGGCCTGCAATGATTGTGATAATTTAATGGCCATTAGCACTGGGTTTAAGCTGCTGTTGTGGGAAATGGCCACAAGGCAGCAGCATTTCTCCATTACGAAATCTGGTTAATAGGGCAGCAGAGCTGTTCTGGAAGTCGTTTTCGGAGCTTGTAAATTTGAGTAGAAAATGCCAGGAAAACCCCCCAGAAGTTTATGTCTCATTGCTTCTTGTTTGTTGTTTTAATTTTTTTTAATCGCGGTAATGAGTAGAAGGTTATTTGTCCAAGGTCTTCAGAATCTGGTTCATTTGCACATTTTATATATATATATATATATATATATATATATATATATATATATATATATATTCATGAACAGATCCTCTTCGCATATAAATTATTTCAGAGTGTTCCGTAGATCTCCATTGCTATATGGTAGGTCTTTTTGTTATAAGAATTTAATATGTATGTGTATACGTATGGTAAACCTAATCTTAATTTATCCATTCCCACCTCCTTTCCTTTTAGATTAGCACAGTTTGTTTTCTATGTCTGTGAGTGTCTTTCTGTCTGGAAATATGTTCATTTGTGTCACTTGTTAGATAACACCTGTAAGTGATATCCTAGGATATATATCTTTCACTTTGTGAGTTACCTCATGCTCCATCATTATCTCTACGCTCATCTATGGTGCCTGAAAGAGCAGTGTTTCATTGGTTTCCATGCCTAATATTCCATTGTGTACATGGACCACTTTTTCTTTATCCATGCATCTGTTGATGGACATTTTGGTTCCTTCCATGTCTTCTCTATTGTGAATGTGGCTGCAGTGCAGCTGTTGCAGCCTGTGTCTTCTCGATTCTGGTCTTCTCAGGTGAGAGGCCCAGCGGTGGGATGCTGGATCAACTGGTAGCTCAATTTTTACTTGTAAACGCAGCTCCTTTCTGTTCTCATTATTGGTGTTACCGCTTTACATCTCACCGGCCGCTAGATGGTACAGAGTTCTCAAAAACCCCTTTAGCATTTACTGTTTGTAGACTTTTTGCTGATGGTCAGTCGACTGCTATGAGTTGAAACCATTTTGTAGATTCGATGTGCATGAGTCTAATAAGTCCTGAAGTTGTGCTTTTATCCATTTTCCCTTTTGAAATAAAGAGCAAGTAAAACTTTCCTCTTCCTACTATCTTTCCGAAAATTTTGCCTGTTTTGAATTTCTTTGGCCATTCCCTAGCTCAGGATATTTCTTGAGGGCAGGTGTCCTTTGCAGCCCTTAGTCCTTGTGAATGTTAAGTGACCATTAGCTGTGGGCTTAAAGCCCCTCTTGCGGGAAACGGCCACAAGTCAACAGCATTTCTACCTTTTGAACTCTGGGATTTGGGGCAACAGAGCCTTCTTGGAAATTGGAGTAGTGGGCTGCAAATTAGAGTAGAATGTGCCAGGGCAAATCCCCAAGAGCTTATAACTCCTTACTTCTTGTGTGTTTTTTAAATTTAATTTTTATTTATTATCAGAGCAAATTAGATTAAAATGTTGTGCTTGTTCTAGGTGTACAGAATTTGGTTTATTTTGTCTAGGTATCTATCTACTCATCTTTGGATCCCTTCCCATGTAGGTTATTACAGAGTGTTGAGTAGACCTCTCTTGGTATTCCATAGGTATTTTGTGATTATATATTTCATATGTGTTAGTACATGTCTGTCAACCCCCATATCCTAATTCATACGTTTCTTGCACCTTTACATTTACATAAACATAAATTTCTTTTGTTAATCAATGTGTGTCCTTCTCCTGGAAATAAGTTCTTCAGTACCAATTTTTAGGTAACACCTAGAAGTGATGTGATAGGATATCTGTCTTTTGGTTTCTCTCTTACTTCAAGTTGGGAGATGATCTCTAGGTGCTCCTATGGTGGTGCAAACGGCACTGTTTCAGTCCTTTCCATGTCTAATATTCCATTGTGTACATTAACCTCTTCTTTGTGCATTGTTCTGTTGATGGACATTTCACTTTCTTCCAAGTCTTGTGTATGGTAAATATTCCTGCAGTGCATGTTTGCCAGGCTGTGTCTTTTTGATTCTGCTCAGGTGATAGGCCCATCAAAGGGCCTACCAGATCACATACTACCTCAGTTTTTATGTTTAAACGCATTTCCTTTCTGTTCTCACTACTGGCTATTAGCAGTTTACATCCCCCACCAGCCAGAGGGTACACAGTTCTCTGAAACCCCTTCTGCATTTATTCTTTGTAAAATTTTGCTGATGATCATTCCGATGGGTGTGAGGTGAAAGTTTCTGTAGATTCAATTTGCATAGCTTTATTAATTCCTGATGTTGAGCAGTTTTCCACACCTATTATTTTTTTAAACAAAACAAACAAAACAAAAAAGAAGGACAAAGTGTGTGTGAAATACGCCTATTGAAGTTGTCTTCTTGATATGTTGACGTCTTTTGAATTTTCTGGTCTATTTATGACACCAGGGTTTTTTTTTGACGGCAGGTGTCATTCACAGGCCTGCCTTTATTTTGAATAGTACATGACCATTAGCGCTGGGTTTAAAGCTGCTGTTGTGGGAAACGGCCACAAGGCGGCAGCACTTCTCCATTCCCAAATCTGGTTGCTAGGGCAGCAGAGCATTTCTAGAAGTCCTGTTCCTAGTTTGTAAATTAGAAAGAATGTGTCAGGAAAAAGCCCCTTAAGTGTATGTGTCATTACTTCTTGTTCTTTTTTTAATTTAATTTTCATTTAAGAGAGCAAATTTGATTACACTGTTCTGTTTGTTCTAAGCGTGCAAGATGTGGTGCTTTTACACATATACATATATGTATTCTTCTTCAGATCCTTTTCCCATGTAGGTTATGACACAATGTTGAGTATTATTCTCTTGGTATGCAATAGGTGTTTGGTGATTACGTATTTCACATGTGTTTTTGTATCTCTGTTAAGCCCAATATCGTAATGTATCCAATCCTCCCACCTTTCCATTGGTGAGTGATAAGTTTATTTCATGAATCTGTGATTGCCTTTCTCTGTGGAAATATCTTCTTTGGTATCGATTTGTAGGTAACACCTATAAGTGATATGGTACGATAGGTGTCTTTCACTTTTTTCACGTAATAAAAGTTGCGTGATTACTTCCTGACTCATCTATGGTGCTGCAAATGGTATTGTTTCATTTTTTCGCTAGCTTATATTCCATCTTTACATGTAGCAGTTCTTCTTTGTCCACCCATCTGTTGGTGGACTTTTTGGATACTTCCATATCTTGACTATTGTAAGACTGTACAGTGCCTATTTGCCTGCCTGTGTCTTTCCAATTCTGTCTTCTTAGGTTATAGGTCCAGGAATGGGCCTGCTGCGTAATATGGTAGCACAAAGTTTACCTTTTAAACGGACCTCCATTCTCTTCTCATTAGTGGTTCTTACCAGGTTACGTTCCTCATAAAGTTGATTGTATGTATTTCACCACAACACCTTCAGCATTCAGTGTTTGTACTTTCTGGCGATAGTTATTGTTACTGGTGTCACCTGATACCTCTTTGTGGTTGGATTTGCATACGTCTAATAATCCGTGCAAACTGAGCTTTAAGGCATGTCCTTTTTTGTTTTCAAACTGTGTTTACAGCTTACTTTTTCAACTTGTTTTCTTAAAATATGTGCCACATTTTGCAAGTTTTTGGCCATTACCTTCCTCAAGACATTTTGAGGGCAGGTTTTAATTCCAGCCCTGCAGTTCTTGTTCATATGAAGTGATCATCAGCACAGATTTTAAAGCTGCTGTTGCAGGTAACGGCCAGAGAGCAGCAGCATTTCTACATTCCCCAATCTGCTACCTAGGGAAACAGACCTTCCTACCAGTGGTGTTCCTCAGTTATAAAATAGAGTGGAATGTGACCTGATAATCCCGAAAAGCTTATGTCTCCTTACTTATGTTTGTTTTTAAATTTTAATATATATATATATATATATATATATAATTTCTTTTTTTTGCTGTATGTGGGTCTCTCACTGTTGTGGCTTCTTCCGCTGCAGAGCACAGGTTCAGGACATGCAGGCCCAGCGGCCATGGCTCACGGGCCAAGCCGCTCCATGGCATGTGTGATCTTCCCGGACCGGGGAACGAACCCGCGTCCCCTCCATCGGCCGGCGGACTCCCAACCACTGCGCCACTAGGGAAGCCCTAATTTATATTTTTATTGGAGTAATATTCCTTTGTGTACATGGACCACTTCATCTTTGTGCAATCCTCTGTTGGATATTTTCATTGCTTCCAATTGTTGACTATGGTAAATATTGCTGGAGTGGAGGTTTCCCAGCCTGTGACTTTTTGATTCTCATTTTCCCAACAGTGGGTATACTTGATTCACTGGTAGCTCAATGTTTACCTTTCCAAAGCAGCTCCATTGTGTTTTCATTAGTGGCTCTTACCATGTCCCTCTTACAACTGAGGGTACGCATTTCTCCACAGTCCTTTCAGCATTTATTGTTTGCAGCATTTTTGATGATGGCCATTCTGACTGGTGTGAGCTGATACATATTTTGTAATTTGCGTTTTCCTATCTGTAAATATTCCTGAATTTATCATGTTTCCAGGCCTCTGTGCTTTCTGTTAAAAAAAAAGTAAAAGAAAAAAGTGTGAGTACAATATACCTCTTGAAAGTCTCTTGTTGAAAGGTTGCCCTCCTTGAGAAAGTTTTGGTGGATTTTCGTCCCCAGGATTTCTTTTTTAAGGGCAGGTGCCATTTACAGGCCTGCAATGATGGCGAATATTTAATAACCATTAGCACTGGGTTTAAGCTGCTGTTGTGGGAAGTGGCCACAAGGCGGCAGCATTCCCCCATTACCAAATCTGGTTACTAGGGCAGCAGAGCTGTTCTGGAAGTCGTTTTCCGAGCTTGTAAATTTGAGTAGAATGTGCCAGGAAAAACCCCCAGAAGTTATGTCTCTTTACTTCTTGTTTGTTGTTTTAATTTTTTTTAAATCGGCATAATGATTAGAAGGTTGTTTGTCCAAGGTCTTCAGACAATGGTTCATTTCCACATTATATATATATATATATATATATATATTCATGAACAGATCCTCTTCCCATGTAAATTATTTCAGAGTGTGCCGTAGATGTCCCTTGCTATATGGTCATTTTGTTATAAGAATTTAATATGTATGTGTATACGTATGGTAAACCTAATCTTAATTTATCCATTCCCACCTCCTTTCCTTTTAGATTAGCACAGTTTGTTTTCTACGTCTGTGAGTGTCTTTCTGTCTGGAAATATGTTCATTTGTGTCACTTGTTAGATAACACCTGTAAGTGATATCCTAGGATATGTCTTTTGCTTTGTGTGTTACCTCATGTTCCGTCATTATCTCTACGCTCATCTATGGTGCCTGAAAGAGCAGTGTTTCATTGGTTTCCATGCCTAATATTCCATTGTGTACATGGACCACTTTTTCTTTATCCATGCATCTGTTGATGGACATTTTGGTTCCTTCCATGTCTTCTCTATTGTGAATGTGGCTGCAGTGCAGCTGTTGCAGCCTGTGTCTTCTCGATTCTGGTCTTCTCAGGTGAGAGGCCCAGCGGTGGGATGCTGGATCAACTGGTAGCTCAATTTTTACTTGTAAACGCAGCTCCTTTCTGTTCTCATTATTGGTGTTACCGCTTTACATCTCACCGGCCGCTAGATGGTACAGAGTTCTCAAAAACCCCTTTAGCATTTATTGTTTGTAGACTTTTTGCTGATGGTCAGTCGACTGCTATGAGTTGAAACCATTTTGTAGATTCGAGTTGCATGAGTCTAATAAGTCCTGAAGTGGTGCTTTTATCCATTTTCCCTTTTGAAATAAAGAGCAAGTAAAACTTTCCTCTTCCTAGTATCTTTCCGAAAATTTTGCCTGTTTTGAATTTCTTTGGCCATTCCCTAGCTCAGGATATTTCTTGAGGGCAGGTGTCCTTTGCAGCCCTTAGTCCTTGTGAATGTTAAGTGACCATTAGCTGTGGGCTTAAAGCCCCTCTTGCGGGAAACGGCCACAAGTCGACAGCATTTCTACCTTTTGAACTCTGGGATTTGGGGCAACAGAGCCTTCTTGGAAATTGGAGTAGTGGGCTGCAAATTAGAGTAGAATGTGCCAGGGCAAATCCCCAAGAGCTTATAACTCCTTACTTCTTGTGTGTTTTTTAAATTTAATTTTTATTTATTATCAGAGCAAATTAGATTAAAATGTTGTGCTTGTTCTAGGTGTACAGAATTTGGTTTATTTTGTCTAGGTATCTATCTACTCATCTTTGGATCCCTTCCCATGTAGGTTATTACAGAGTGTTGAGTAGACCTCTCTTGGTATTCCATAGGTATTTTGTGATTATATATTTCATATGTGTTAGTACATGTCTGTCAACCCCCATATCCTAATTCATACGTTTCTTGCACCTTTACATTTACATAAACATAAATTTCTTTTGTTAATCAATGTGTGTCCTTCTCCTGGAAATAAGTTCTTCAGTACCAATTTTTAGGTAACACCTAGAAGTGATGTGATAGGATATCTGTCTTTTGGTTTCTCTCTTACTTCAAGTTGGGAGATGATCTCTAGGTGCTCCTATGGTGGTGCAAACGGCACTGTTTCAGTCCTTTCCATGTCTAATATTCCATTGTGTACATTAACCTCTTCTTTGTGCATTGTTCTGTTGATGGACATTTCACTTTCTTCCAAGTCTTGTGTATGGTAAATATTCCTGCAGTGCATGTTTGCCAGGCTGTGTCTTTTTGATTCTGCTCAGGTGATAGGCCCATCAAAGGGCCTACCAGATCACATACTACCTCAGTTTTTATGTTTAAACGCATTTCCTTTCTGTTCTCACTACTGGCTATTAGCAGTTTACATCCCCCACCAGCCAGAGGGTACACAGTTCTCTGAAACCCCTTCTGCATTTATCCTTTGTAAAATTTTGCTGATGATCATTCCGATGGGTGTGAGGTGAAAGTTTCTGTAGATTCAATTTGCATAGCTTTATTAATTCCTGATGTTGAGCAGTTTTCCACACCTATTATTTTTTTAAACAAAACAAACAAAACAAAAAAGAAGGACAAAGTGTGTGTGAAATACGCCTATTGAAGTTGTCTCCTTGATATGTTGACGTCTTTTGAATTTTCTGGTCTATTTATGACACCAGGATTTTTTTTTGACGGCAGGTGTCATTCACAGGCCTGCCTTTATTTTGAATAGTACATGACCATTAGCGCTGGGTTTAAAGCTGCTGTTGTGGGAAACGGCCACAAGGCGGCAGCACTTCTCCATTCCCAAATCTGGTTGCTAGGGCAGCAGAGCATTTCTAGAAGTCCTGTTCCTAGTTTGTAAATTAGAAAGAATGTGTCAGGAAAAAGCCCCTTAAGTGTATGTGTCATTACTTCTTGTTCTTTTTTTAATTTAATTTTCATTTAAGAGAGCAAATTTGATTACACTGTTCTGTTTGTTCTAAGCGTGCAAGATGTGGTGCTTTTACACATATACATATATGTATTCTTCTTCAGATCCTTTTCCCATGTAGGTTATGACACAATGTTGAGTATTATTCTCTTGGTATGCAATAGGTGTTTGGTGATTACGTATTTCACATGTGTTTTTGTATCTCTGTTAAGCCCAATATTGTAATGTATCCAATCCTCCCACCTTTCCATTGGTGAATGATAAGTTTATTTCATGAATCTGTGATTGCCTTTCTCTGTGGAAATATCTTCTTTGGTATCGATTTGTAGGTAACACCTATAAGTGATATGGTACGATAGGTGTCTTTCACTTTTTTCACGTAATAAAAGTTGCGTGATTACTTCCTGACTCATCTATGGTGCTGCAAATGGTATTGTTTCATTTTTTCGCTAGCTTATATTCCATCTTTACATGTAGCAGTTCTTCTTTGTCCACGCATCTGTTGGTGGACTTTTTGGATACTTCCATATCTTGACTATTGTAAGACTGTACAGTGCCTATTTGCCTGCCTGTGTCTTTCCAATTCTGTCTTCTTAGGTTATAGGTCCAGGAATGGGCCTGCTGCTTAATATGGTAGCACAAAGTTTACCTTTTAAACGGACCTCCATTCTCTTCTCATTAGTGGTTCTTACCAGGTTACGTTCCTCATAAAGTTGATTGTATGTATTTCACCACAACACCTTCAGCATTCAGTGTTTGTACTTTCTGGCGATAGTTATTGTTACTGGTGTCACCTGATACCTCTTTGTGGTTGGATTTGCATACGTCTAATAATCCGTGCAAACTGAGCTTTAAGGCATGTCCTTTTTTGTTTTCAAACTGTGTTTACAGCTTACTTTTTCAACTTGTTTTCTTAAAATATGTGCCACATTTTGCAAGTTTTTGGCCATTACCTTCCTCAAGACATTTTGAGGGCAGGTTTTAATTCCAGCCCTGCAGTTCTTGTTCATATGAAGTGATCATCAGCACAGATTTTAAAGCTGCTGTTGCAGGTAACGGCCAGAGAGCAGCAGCATTTCTACATTCCCCAATCTGCTACCTAGGGAAACAGACCTTCCTACCACTGGTGTTCCTCAGTTATAAAATAGAGTGGAATGTGACCTGATAATCCCGAAAAGCTTCTCTCTGCTTACTTATGTTTGTTTTTAAATTTTAATATATATATATATATATATATATATATATATTTCTTTTATTTTGCTGTATGTGGGTCTCTCACTGTTGTGGCTTCTCCCGCTGCAGAGCACAGGCTCAGGACATGCAGGCCCAGCGGCCATGGCTCACGGGCCAAGCCGCTCCATGGCATGTGTGATCTTCCCGGACCGGGGAACGAACCCGCGTCCCCTCCATCGGCCGGCGGACTCCCAACCACTGCGCCACTAAGGAAGCCCTATTTATATTTTTATTGGAGTAATATTCCTTTGTGTACATGGACCACTTCATCTTTGTGCAATCCTCTGTTGGATATTTTCATTGCTTCCAATTGTTGACTATGGTAAATATTGCTGGAGTGGAGGTTTCCCAGCCTGTGACTTTTTGATTCTCATTTTCCCAACAGTGGGTATACTTGATTCACTGGTAGCTCAATGTTTACCTTTCCAAAGCAGCTCCATTGTGTTTTCATTAGTGGCTCTTACCATGTCCCTCTTACAACTGAGGGTACGCATCTCTCCACAGTCCTTTCAGCATTTATTGTTTGCAGCATTTTTGATGATGGCCATTCTGACTGGTGTGAGCTGATACATATTTTGTAATTTGCGTTTTCCTATCTGTAAATATTCCTGAATTTATCATTTTTCCAGGCCTCTGTGCTTTCTGTTAAAAAAAAAGTAAAAGAAAAAAGTGTGAGTACAATATACCTCTTGAAAGTCTCTTGTTGAAAGGTTGCCCTCCTTGAGAAAGTTTTGGTGGATTTTCGTCCCCAGGATTTCTTTTTTAAGGGCAGGTGCCATTTACAGGCCTGCAATGATGGCGAATATTTAATAACCATTAGCACTGGGTTTAAGCTGCTGTTGTGGGAAGTGGCCACAAGGCGGCAGCATTCCCCCATTACCAAATCTGGTTACTAGGGCAGCAGAGCTGTTCTGGAAGTCGTTTTCCGAGCTTGTAAATTTGAGTAGAATGTGCCAGGAAAAACCCCCAGAAGTTTATGTCTCATTACTTCTTGTTTGTTGTTTTAATTTTTTTAAATCGGCATAATGATTAGAAGGTTGTTTGTCCAAGGTCTTCAGACAATGGTTCATTTCCACATTTTGTATATATATATATATATATATATATATTCATGAACAGATCCTCTTCCCATGTAAATTATTTCAGAGTGTGCCGTAGATGTCCCTTGCTATATGGTCATTTTGTTATAAGAATTTAATATGTATGTGTATACGTATGGTAAACCTAATCTTAATTTATCCATTCCCACCTCCTTTCCTTTTAGATCAGCACAGTTTGTTTTCCATGTGTGTGAGTGTCTTTCTGTCTGGAAATATGTTCATTTGTGTCACTTGTTAGATAACACCTGTAAGTGATATCCTAGGATATGTCTTTTGCTTTGTGTGTTACCTCATGTTCCGTCATTATCTCTACGCTCATCTATGGTGCCTGAAAGAGCAGTGTTTCATTGGTTTCCATGCCTAATATTCCATTGTGTACATGGACCACTTTTTCTTTATCCATGCATCTGTTGATGGACATTTTGGTTCCTTCCATGTCTTCTCTATTGTGAATGTGGCTGCAGTGCAGCTGTTGCAGCCTGTGTCTTCTCGATTCTGGTCTTCTCAGGTGAGAGGCCCAGCGGTGGGATGCTGGATCAACTGGTAGCTCAATTTTTACTTGTAAACGCAGCTCCTTTCTGTTCTCATTATTGGTGTTACCGCTTTACATCTCACCGGCCGCTAGATGGTACAGAGTTCTCAAAAACCCCTTTAGCATTTATTGTTTGTAGACTTTTTGCTGATGGTCAGTCGACTGCTATGAGTTGAAACCATTTTGTAGATTCGAGTTGCATGAGTCTAATAAGTCCTGAAGTGGTGCTTTTATCCATTTTCCCTTTTGAAATAAAGAGCAAGTAAAACTTTCCTCTTCCTAGTATCTTTCCGAAAATTTTGCCTGTTTTGAATTTCTTTGGCCATTCCCTAGCTCAGGATATTTCTTGAGGGCAGGTGTCCTTTGCAGCCCTTAGTCCTTGTGAATGTTAAGTGACCATTAGCTGTGGGCTTAAAGCCCCTCTTGCGGGAAACGGCCACAAGTCGACAGCATTTCTACCTTTTTTTTTTTTTTTCGGTACGCAGGCCTCTCACTGCTGTGGCCTCTCCCGTTGCGGAGCACAGGCTCCGGACGCGCAGGCTCAGCGGCCATGGCTCACGGGCCTAGCTCCGCGGCATGTGGGATCTTCCCGGACCGGGGCACGAACCCGTGTCCCCTACATCGGCAGGCGGACTCTCAACCACTGCGCCACCAGGGAAGCCCCATTTCTACCTTTTGAACTCTGGGATTTGGGGCAACAGAGCCTTCTTGGAAATTGGAGTAGTGGGCTGCAAATTAGAGTAGAATGTGCCAGGGCAAATCCCCAAGAGCTTATAACTCCTTACTTCTTGTGTGTTTTTTAAATTTAATTTTTATTTATTATCAGAGCAAATTAGATTAAAATGTTGTGCTTGTTCTAGGTGTACAGAATTTGGTTTATTTTGTCTAGGTATCTATCTACTCATCTTTGGATCCCTTCCCATGTAGGTTATTACAGAGTGTTGAGTAGACCTCTCTTGGTATTCCATAGGTATTTTGTGATTATATATTTCATATGTGTTAGTACATGTCTGTCAACCCCCATATCCTAATTCATACGTTTCTTGCACCTTTACATTTACATAAACATAAATTTCTTTTGTTAATCAATGTGTGTCCTTCTCCTGGAAATAAGTTCTTCAGTACCAATTTTTAGGTAACACCTAGAAGTGATGTGATAGGATATCTGTCTTTTGGTTTCTCTCTTACTTCAAGTTGGGAGATGATCTCTAGGTGCTCCTATGGTGGTGCAAACGGCACTGTTTCAGTCCTTTCCATGTCTAATATTCCATTGTGTACATTAACCTCTTCTTTGTGCATTGTTCTGTTGATGGACATTTCACTTTCTTCCAAGTCTTGTGTATGGTAAATATTCCTGCAGTGCATGTTTGCCAGGCTGTGTCTTTTTGATTCTGCTCAGGTGATAGGCCCATCAAAGGGCCTACCAGATCACATACTACCTCAGTTTTTATGTTTAAACGCATTTCCATTCTGTTCTCACTACTGGCTATTAGCAGTTTACATCCCCCACCAGCCAGAGGGTACACAGTTCTCTGAAACCCCTTCTGCATTTATCCTTTGTAAAATTTTGCTGATGATCATTCCGATGGGTGTGAGGTGAAAGTTTCTGTAGATTCAATTTGCATAGCTTTATTAATTCCTGATGTTGAGCAGTTTTCCACACCTATTATTTTTTTAAACAAAACAAACAAAACAAAAAAGAAGGACAAAGTGTGTGTGAAATACGCCTATTGAAGTTGTCTTCTTGATATGTTGACGTCTTTTGAATTTTCTGGTCTATTTATGACACCAGGGTTTTTTTTTGACGGCAGGTGTCATTCACAGGCCTGCCTTTATTTTGAATAGTACATGACCATTAGCGCTGGGTTTAAAGCTGCTGTTGTGGGAAACGGCCACAAGGCGGCAGCACTTCTCCATTCCCAAATCTGGTTGCTAGGGCAGCAGAGCATTTCTAGAAGTCCTGTTCCTAGTTTGTAAATTAGAAAGAATGTGTCAGGAAAAAGCCCCTTAAGTGTATGTGTCATTACTTCTTGTTCTTTTTTTAATTTAATTTTCATTTAAGAGAGCAAATTTGATTACACTGTTCTGTTTGCTCTAAGCGTGCAAGATGTGGTGCTTTTACACATATACATATATGTATTCTTCTTCAGATCCTTTTTCCCATGTAGGTTATGACACAATGTTGAGTATTATTCTCTTGGTATGCAATAGGTGTTTGGTGATTACGTATTTCACATGTGTTTTTGTATCTCTGTTAAGCCCAATATCATAATGTATCCAATCCTCCCACCTTTCCATTGGTGAATGATAAGTTTATTTCATGAATCTGTGATTGCCTTTCTCTGTGGAAATATCTTCTTTGGTATCGATTTGTAGGTAACACCTATAAGTGATATGATACGATAGGTGTCTTTCACTTTTTTCACGTAATAAAAGTTGCGTGATTACTTCCTGACTCATCTATGGTGCTGCAAATGGTATTGTTTCATTTTTTCGCTAGCTTATATTCCATCTTTACATGTAGCAGTTCTTCTTTGTCCACCCATCTGTTGGTGGACTTTTTGGATACTTCCATATCTTGACTATTGTAAGACTGTACAGTGCCTATTTGCCTGCCTGTGTCTTTCCAATTCTGTCTTCTTAGGTTATAGGTCCAGGAATGGGCCTGCTGCTTAATATGGTAGCACAAAGTTTACCTTTTAAACGGACCTCCATTCTGTTCTCATTAGTGGTTCTTACCAGGTTACGTTCCTCATAAAGTTGATTGTATGTATTTCACCACAACACCTTCAGCATTCAGTGTTTGTACTTTCTGGCGATAGTTATTGTTACTGGTGTCACCTGATACCTCTTTGTGGTTGGATTTGCATACGTCTAATAATCCGTGCAAACTGAGCTTTAAGGCATGTCCTTTTTTGTTTTCAAACTGTGTTTACAGCTTACTTTTTCAACTTGTTTTCTTAAAATATGTGCCACATTTTGCAAGTTTTTGGCCATTACCTTCCTCAAGACATTTTGAGGGCAGGTTTTAATTCCAGCCCTGCAGTACTTGTTCATATGAAGTGATCATCAGCACAGATTTTAAAGCTGCTGTTGCAGGTAACGGCCAGAGAGCAGCAGCATTTCTACATTCCCCAATCTGCTACCTAGGGAAACAGACCTTCCTACCAGTGGTGTTCCTCAGTTATAAAATAGAGTGGAATGTGACCTGATAATCCCGAAAAGCTTATGTCTCCTTACTTATGTTTGTTTTTAAATTTTTATATATATATATATATATATATATTTCTTTTTTTTTGCTGTATGTGGGTCTCTCACTGTTGTGGCTTCTTCCGCTGCAGAGCACAGGCTCAGGACATGCAGGCCCAGCGGCCATGGCTCACGGGCCAAGCCGCTCCATGGCATGTGTGATCTTCCCGGACCGGGGAACGAACCCGCGTCCCCTCCATCGGCCGGCGGACTCCCAACCACTGCGCCACTAGGGAAGCCCTAATTTATATTTTTATTGGAGTAATATTCCTTTGTGTACATGGACCACTTCATCTTTGTGCAATCCTCTGTTGGATATTTTCATTGCTTCCAATTGTTGACTATGGTAAATATTGCTGGAGTGGAGGTTTCCCAGCCTGTGACTTTTTGATTCTCATTTTCCCAACAGTGGGTATACTTGATTCACTGGTAGCTCAATGTTTACCTTTCCAAAGCAGCTCCATTGTGTTTTCATTAGTGGCTCTTACCATGTCCCTCTTACAACTGAGGGTACGCATTTCTCCACAGTCCTTTCAGCATTTATTGTTTGCAGCATTTTTGATGATGGCCATTCTGACTGGTGTGAGCTGATACATATTTTGTAATTTGCGTTTTCCTATCTGTAAATATTCCTGAATTTATCATGTTTCCAGGCCTCTGTGCTTTCTGTTAAAAAAAAGTAAAAGAAAAAAGTGTGAGTACAATATACCTCTTGAAAGTCTCTTGTTGAAAGGTTGCCCTCCTTGAGAAAGTTTTGGTGGATTTTCGTCCCCAGGATTTCTTTTTTAAGGGCAGGTGCCATTTACAGGCCTGCAATGATGGCGAATATTTAATAACCATTAGCACTGGGTTTAAGCTGCTGTTGTGGGAAGTGGCCACAAGGCGGCAGCATTCCCCCATTACCAAATCTGGTTACTAGGGCAGCAGAGCTGTTCTGGAAGTCGTTTTCCGAGCTTGTAAATTTGAGTAGAATGTGCCAGGAAAAACCCCCAGAAGTTATGTCTCATTACTTCTTGTTTGTTGTTTTAATTTTTTTTAAATCGGCATAATGATTAGAAGGTTGTTTGTCCAAGGTCTTCAGACAATGGTTCATTTCCACATTATATATATATATATATATATATATATATATATATATATATTCATGAACAGATCCTCTTCCCATGTAAATTATTTCAGAGTGTGCCGTAGATGTCCCTTGCTATATGGTCATTTTGTTATAAGAATTTAATATGTATGTGTATACGTATGGTAAACCTAATCTTAATTTATCCATTCCCACCTCCTTTCCTTTTAGATTAGCACAGTTTGTTTTCTATGTCTGTGAGTGTCTTTCTGTCTGGAAATATGTTCATTTGTGTCACTTGTTAGATAACACCTGTAAGTGATATCCTAGGATATGTCTTTTGCTTTGTGTGTTACCTCATGTTCCGTCATTATCTCTACGCTCATCTATGGTGCCTGAAAGAGCAGTGTTTCATTGGTTTCCATGCCTAATATTCCATTGTGTACATGGACCACTTTATCTTTATCCATGCATCTGTTGATGGACATTTTGGTTCCTTCCATGTCTTCTCTATTGTGAATGTGGCTGCAGTGCAGCTGTTGCAGCCTGTGTCTTCTCGATTCTGGTCTTCTCAGGTGAGAGGCCCAGCGGTGGGATGCTGGATCAACTGGTAGCTCAATTTTTACTTGTAAACGCAGCTCCTTTCTGTTCTCATTATTGGTGTTACCGCTTTACATCTCACCGGCCGCTAGATGGTACAGAGTTCTCAAAAACCCCTTTAGCATTTATTGTTTTTAGACTTTTTGCTGATGGTCAGTCGACTGCTATGAGTTGAAACCATTTTGTAGATTCGAGTTGCATGAGTCTAATAAGTCCTGAAGTGGTGCTTTTATCCATTTTCCCTTTTGAAATAAAGAGCAAGTAAAACTTTCCTCTTCCTAGTATCTTTCCGAAAATTTTGCCTGTTTTGAATTTCTTTGGCCATTCCCTAGCTCAGGATATTTCTTGAGGGCAGGTGTCCTTTGCAGCCCTTAGTCCTTGTGAATGTTAAGTGACCATTAGCTGTGGGCTTAAAGCCCCTCTTGCGGGAAACGGCCACAAGTCGACAGCATTTCTACCTTTTGAACTCTGGGATTTGGGGCAACAGAGCCTTCTTGGAAATTGGAGTAGTGGGCTGCAAATTAGAGTAGAATGTGCCAGGGCAAATCCCCAAGAGCTTATAACTCCTTACTTCTTGTGTGTTTTTTAAATTTAATTTTTATTTATTATCAGAGCAAATTAGATTAAAATGTTGTGCTTGTTCTAGGTGTACAGAATTTGGTTTATTTTGTCTAGGTATCTATCTACTCATCTTTGGATCCCTTCCCATGTAGGTTATTACAGAGTGTTGAGTAGACCTCTCTTGGTATTCCATAGGTATTTTGTGATTATATATTTCATATGTGTTAGTACATGTCTGTCAACCCCCATATCCTAATTCATACGTTTCTTGCACCTTTACATTTACATAAACATAAATTTCTTTTGTTAATCAATGTGTGTCCTTCTCCTGGAAATAAGTTCTTCAGTACCAATTTTTAGGTAACACCTAGAAGTGATGTGATAGGATATCTGTCTTTTGGTTTCTCTCTTACTTCAAGTTGGGAGATGATCTCTAGGTGCTCCTATGGTGGTGCAAACGGCACTGTTTCAGTCCTTTCCATGTCTAATATTCCATTGTGTACATTAACCTCTTCTTTGTGCATTGTTCTGTTGATGGACATTTCACTTTCTTCCAAGTCTTGTGTATGGTAAATATTCCTGCAGTGCATGTTTGCCAGGCTGTGTCTTTTTGATTCTGCTCAGGTGATAGGCCCATCAAAGGGCCTACCAGATCACATACTACCTCAGTTTTTATGTTTAAACGCATTTCCATTCTGTTCTCACTACTGGCTATTAGCAGTTTACATCCCCCACCAGCCAGAGGGTACACAGTTCTCTGAAACCCCTTCTGCATTTATCCTTTGTAAAATTTTGCTGATGATCATTCCGATGGGTGTGAGGTGAAAGTTTCTGTAGATTCAATTTGCATAGCTTTATTAATTCCTGATGTTGAGCAGTTTTCCACACCTATTATTTTTTTAAACAAAACAAACAAAACAAAAAAGAAGGACAAAGTGTGTGTGAAATACGCCTATTGAAGTTGTCTTCTTGATATGTTGACGTCTTTTGAATTTTCTGGTCTATTTATGACACCAGGGTTTTTTTTTGACGGCAGGTGTCATTCACAGGCCTGCCTTTATTTTGAATAGTACATGACCATTAGCGCTGGGTTTAAAGCTGCTGTTGTGGGAAACGGCCACAAGGCGGCAGCACTTCTCCATTCCCAAATCTGGTTGCTAGGGCAGCAGAGCATTTCTAGAAGTCCTGTTCCTAGTTTGTAAATTAGAAAGAATGTGTCAGGAAAAAGCCCCTTAAGTGTATGTGTCATTACTTCTTGTTCTTTTTTTAATTTAATTTTCATTTAAGAGAGCAAATTTGATTACACTGTTCTGTTTGTTCTAAGCGTGCAAGATGTGGTGCTTTTACACATATACATATATGTATTCTTCTTCAGATCCTTTTTCCCATGTAGGTTATGACACAATGTTGAGTATTATTCTCTTGGTATGCAATAGGTGTTTGGTGATTACGTATTTCACATGTGTTTTTGTATCTCTGTTAAGCCCAATATTGTAATGTATCCAATCCTCCCACCTTTCCATTGGTGAATGATAAGTTTATTTCATGAATCTGTGATTGCCTTTCTCTGTGGAAATATCTTCTTTGGTATCGATTTGTAGGTAACACCTATAAGTGATATGATACGATAGGTGTCTTTCACTTTTTTCACGTAATAAAAGTTGCGTGATTACTTCCTGACTCATCTATGGTGCTGCAAATGGTATTGTTTCATTTTTTCGCTAGCTTATATTCCATCTTTACATGTAGCAGTTCTTCTTTGTCCACCCATTTGTTGGTGGACTTTTTGGATACTTCCATATCTTGACTATTGTAAGACTGTACAGTGCCTATTTGCCTGCCTGTGTCTTTCCAATTCTGTCTTCTTAGGTTATAGGTCCAGGAATGGGCCTGCTGCGTAATATGGTAGCACAAAGTTTACCTTTTAAATGGACCTCCATTCTCTTCTCATTAGTGGTTCTTACCAGGTTACGTTCCTCATAAAGTTGATTGTATGTATTTCACCACAACACCTTCAGCATTCAGTGTTTGTACTTTCTGGCAATAGTTATTGTTACTGGTGTCACCTGATACCTCTTTGTGGTTGGATTTGCATACGTCTAATAATCCGTGCAAACTGAGCTTTAAGGCATGTCCTTTTTTGTTTTCAAACTGTGTTTACAGCTTACTTTTTCAACTTGTTTTCTTAAAATATGTGCCACATTTTGCAAGTTTTTGGCCATTACCTTCCTCAAGACATTTTGAGGGCAGGTTTTAATTCCAGCCCTGCAGTACTTGTTCATATGAAGTGATCATCAGCACAGATTTTAAAGCTGCTGTTGCAGGTAACGGCCAGAGAGCAGCAGCATTTCTACATTCCCCAATCTGCTACCTAGGGAAACAGACCTTCCTACCAGTGGTGTTCCTCAGTTATAAAATAGAGTGGAATGTGACCTGATAATCCCGAAAAGCTTATGTCTGCTTACTTATGTTTGTTTTTAAATTTTAATATATATATTTCTTTTTTTTTGCTGTATGTGGGTCTCTCACTGTTGTGGCTTCTCCCGCTGCAGAGCACAGGCTCAGGACATGCAGGCCCAGCGGCCATGGCTCACGGGCCAAGCCGCTCCATGGCATGTGTGATCTTCCCGGACCGGGGAACGAACCCGCGTCCCCTCCATCGGCCGGCGGACTCCCAACCACTGCGCCTCTAGGGAAGCCCTAATTTATATTTTTATTGGAGTAATATTCCTTTGTGTACATGGACCAATTCATCTTTGTGCAATCCTCTGTTGGATATTTTCATTGCTTCCAATTGTTGACTATGGTAAATATTGCTGGAGTGGAGGTTTCCCAGCCTGTGACTTTATGATTCTCATTTTCCCAACAGTGGGTATATTTGATTCACTGGTAGCTCAATGTTTACCTTTCCAAAGCAGCTCCATTGTGTTTTCATTAGTGGCTTTTACCATGTCCCTCTTACAACTGAGGGTACGCATCTCTCCACAGTCCTTTCAGCATTTATTGTTTGCAGCATTTTTGATGATGGCCATTCTGACTGGTGTGAGCTGATACATATTTTGTAATTTGCGTTTTCCTATCTGTAAATATTCCTGAATTTATCATTTTTCCAGGCCTCTGTGCTTTCTGTTAAAAAAAAAGTAAAAGAAAAAAGTGTGAGTACAATATACCTCTTGAAAGTCTCTTGTTGAAAGGTTGCCCTCCTTGAGAAAGTTTTGGTGGATTTTCGTCCCCAGGATTTCTTTTTTAAGGGCAGGTGCCATTTACAGGCCTGCAATGATGGCGAATATTTAATAACCATTAGCACTGGGTTTAAGCTGCTGTTGTGGGAAGTGGCCACAAGGCGGCAGCATTCCCCCATTACCAAATCTGGTTACTAGGGCAGCAGAGCTGTTCTGGAAGTCGTTTTCCGAGCTTGTAAATTTGAGTAGAATGTGCCAGGAAAAACCCCCAGAAGTTTATGTCTCATTACTTCTTGTTTGTTGTTTTAATTTTTTTAAATCGGCATAATGATTAGAAGGTTCTTTGTCCAAGGTCTTCAGACAATGGTTCATTTCCACATTATATATATACATATATACATACATACATATATACATATATACATATATATATATATATATATATATTCATGAACAGATCCTCTTCCCATGTAAATTATTTCAGAGTGTGCCGTAGATGTCCCTTGCTATATGGTCAGTCATTTTGTTATAAGAATTTAATATGTATGTGTATACGTATGGTAAACCTAATCTTAATTTATCCATTCCCACCTCCTTTCCTTTTAGATCAGCACAGTTTGTTTTCCATGTCTGTGAGTGTCTTTCTGTCTGGAAATATGTTCATTTGTGTCACTTGTTAGATAACACCTGTAAGTGATATCCTAGGATATGTCTTTTTCTTTGTGTGTTACCTCATGTTCCGTCGGAAAGCAAAAGACACGTATTATGACATTACTTATAGGCATTATCTAACAACTGACATAAATGAACATGTTTCCACAGAGAAAGACACTCACAGACTTAGAAAACATACTATGCTTATCTAAAAAGCAAGGTGGGGGGAATGGATAAATTAAGATTAGGGTTGCCATTTGTGTACAAATACCTATTAAATACATACAGCAAAAAGACCGACCAGATAGCAACGGATGTCTACAGAACACTCTGCATTAATTTACATGGGAAGAGGATCTGTACATTAATATATATATATATTATATGTATTACATATATGTGTGTAATGTACAAATTTCTCAGATTGTGTACACCTAGGACAAATAATATTCTAATCATTACTCCGATTTAAAAAACTTAAAACAACGAACAAGAATTAATGTGACATATAAACTTACCGGGTTTTTTCCTGGCACATTCCATTCGAATTTACAACCTGGGAACAGGACTTCCAGAAAGGCTCTGCTGCCCTAGTAACCGGATTTGGGAATGGAGAAATGCTGCCGCCTTGTGGCCGTTTCCCACAACAGCAGCTTTAAACTCAGTGCTAATGGTCACTAAATATTCACACTCATTGCAAACCTGTAAATGACACCTGCCCTCAAAAAAAATCCTGGGCTTGAAAATCGACCAAAAAATTCAAAAGAGGGCAACCTTCCAAGAAGACAATTTCAAGAGGTTTATTGTACTTACAGTTTTTTTCTGTTTTTGTTTAACAGAAGTAAAAAAAGGCGTGGAAAAATGCTGAAATATGTTAGGAATTATTAAAGACATGCAAATCCAAATTACAAAAACCTATCAGCTCACACCAGTCAGAATGGCCATCAGCAAAAATTCTGCAAACAATAAATGCTGAAGGGGTTGTGGAGAAAGGCGTACCCTCGGTTCAAAGTGGGACATGGTAAGAGCCAGTAATGAAAACACAAAGGATGTTCCTTGAAAAGGTACATATTGGGCTACCATTCAGTCAAGCCTACCCACTGCTGAGCCTATCGCCTGAGAGGATGAGAATCAAAAAGACACAGGCTGGCAATCTTACACTCCAGCAATATTTACCATAGCCAGCATTTGGAAGCAACGAAAATGTCCATCAACAGAGGAATGCACAAAGAAGAGGTGGTTCATGTACACAACGGAATATGACTCCAATAAAAAATATAAAGTGAATTTAAAAAACAAATATAAGTAGGGAGACATCAGCTTTGGGGGGTTTATCTGGGCACATTCCCCTCTAATTTATAACCGAGGAACACCACTGGCAGGAAGGTCTGTTTCCCTAGTTACCAGAGTGGGGAAAGCAGAAATGCTGCCGCCCTCTGCCCGTTACCTGCAACAGCAGCTTTAAAACGTGTGCTAAGGGTCACTTCATATCCACAAGTACTGGAGGGCTGTAAATGAAACCTGCCCTCAAAATGTCTTGAGGGAGGTAACGGCCACATTATTTCAAAATGTGGCACATACTTCAAGAAAACAATTTGGAGAGGTAAGCTGTACTCACAGTTTGAAGAAAAAAAGGACATGCCTGAAAGCTCAATTTCAAGGGGTTATGAGACGCATGCAAATCCAACCACAAAGAGTTATCAGCTCACACCAGTCACAATAATCATCAGCAAAAATACTACAATCAATAAATGCTGAAGGGGTTGTGGAGAAGTGCATACCCTCAACTTTAAGTGGGATGTAACCTGGTAAGAGCCACTAACGAGAACAGAATGGAGGTGCCTTTACAAGGTAAACATTTTGCTACCATATGATCCAGCAGGCCCACTCCTGGGCCTATAAACTAAGAAGACAGAATTGGAAAGACACAGCCAGGCAAATGTGCATTGCAGCAGTATCACAGGAGCCAAGACTTGCAAGCAACCAAAAAGTCCATCAACAGATGAGTGGACAAAGAAGAACGGGTTCATATACACATGGAATATTAGCCAAGGAAAAAAATGACACAGTGCCATTTGCAGCCACGTAGATGAGTCTAGAGGTAATCACGCAACTTGTAGTGAGTCAGAAAGTGAAAGACACATATCCTATGATATCACGTATAGGGGTTACCTAAAAATTGATACCAGTGAAGATATTTCCGCAGAGAAAGGCAATCACAGATTTATTAAACAAACTTATGGTTCACCAATGGAAAGGTGTGAGCATTGGATACATTAGGTTACTGGGGTTAACAGAGATATACAAACACAGGTGAAGTATAAAATCACCAAAGACCTACGGAACACCGAGAGAAGACTACTCAACATTGTGTCATAACTTACATGGGAAAAGGATCCGAAGAAGAATAGATATATGTATATGTGTAAAAGAACCACATCTTGCACTCCTAGAACAAGCAAAACATTTTAATCAAACTTGCTGTGATAAAAATAAAAATTAAATTAAAAAATGAACAAGCAGTAGTGAGACATAAACATAAGGGGTTCTTTCCTGGCACTTTCCATTCTAATTTACAACCTAGAACACGACTTCCATTGAGGCTCTGTGGCCCTACAAACCACATTTGGTAAAGGACAACTTCTGCCGCCTTGTGGCCGTTTCACACAACAGCAGCTCTAAAACCCAGCGCTAATGGTTAGTCGATATTCAAAATAATTGCAGGCCTGTAAATGACACTTGCCCTGAAAGCAAATCCTTGGGTCGTAAATCGAGCAAAAAACTCAAAAGAGGTGCATATTTGAAAATGACACTTTCAAAAGGCATATTTTATGCACATTTTGTCTTCTTTTTCTTTTTGTTTCTTTCTTTTTTTTTGTTAAAAAGGGGCATGGAAAAAGGCTTAACATCAGGAAGTAATAAAGCCATGGAAATCCAGTCTACAAAAATGTTCACCTCACAGCCGTCAGAATGATCATAAGCAAAAAAGTCTACAAAGAATAAATGCTGAAGGTGTATTAGAGAACTGCATACCCTCTAGCTGCTGGTGGGATGTAACCTGGGAACAGCCAATAGTGAGAACAGAATGGAGGTGCTTTTCAAGGTAAAAATTGAGCTACCAGGTGATCTGGTAGGCCCACTGATGGACCTATCACCTGAGTAGACCAGAATCAAAAAGACACAGGCTGCCAATCCTGCACTGCAGCAACATATACCATAGCCGAGACGTGGAAGAAACCAAAATGTCCATCAACAGAAAAATGCACCAAGAAGTAGTCGTCCATGTACACAATGGAATATTAGCCATGGAAAAGCATGGACCAGTGCCCTTGGCACCACCATAGAAGGATCTAGAGATAATCACCCAACTTGAAGTAAGAAAGTAACCAAAAGACAGATATCCTATGACATCACTTGTAAGGTGTTACCTAAAAATAGATACCCATGTAATAATTTCCAAGAGTAGGATACACAGAGATTCAGAAAACCAAATTACGTTTAACCAAATGGAAAGGTGTAAGGAATGTATGAATTAGGATATTGGGGTGAACAGACATGTACTAAAACATATGAAATATATAATCACAAAATACCTATGGAATACCAAGAGAGGTCTACTCAACACTCTCTCATAACATACAGGGGAAAGGAGCCAAAGAGTTACAGACAGATACATTGATATGATGAACCAGATTCTGTACACCTAGGAGAAGCTACACTTTTATCAAATTTTCCCTGATAATTAATAAAAATTAAATTTAAAAAACAAACAACAATTAAGGAGATATAAGCTCTTGGGGGTTTGCGCTGGCACATTCCACTCTAATTTGCAGCCTACTCACACGATTTCCAGGAAATCTCTTTTGCCCAAAAACCCAGAGTTAGAAATGTAGAAATGCGGCCACTTTGTGGCCGTTTCCCGCAAGGGTGGCTTTAAACCCACAGCTAACGGTCACTTAACATTCACAAGGACACAGGGCTGTAAAGGACACCTGCCCTCAAATATTGTGCTTAGGTAGGGAATGGCCAAAAAAACTCGACACTGACAAATTTTTCAAGGAGATAGCATGAAGAGGTAAGTTTTACTCACTCTTTTTCAAAAAGAGGAAAATGGAGAAAAGCTCAACATCAGGTATTGTTAGACTCATGCAAATCTAACCCACAAAAAGATTTCAACTCAAGCAAGTCAACTACCATCAGCAAAAAGTCTACAAACAATAAATGCTGAAGGGGTTTTAGAGAACTGTGTACCCTCTAGCTGCTTGTGAGATGTAAAGTGGTAAGAGCCAATAATGAGAATATAAAGGAGCTCCGTTTAAAAGTAAAAATTGAGCGACCATTCCATACAGCAGGCCCACCGCTCAGCCTCTCACCTGAGAAGACCAGCGTTGAGAAGGCATAGGCTGCAACAGCTGCACTGCAGGAATTGCACAATAGCCAAGACACGGAAGCAAGCAAAATGTCCATCAACAGATGAATGGATAAAGAAGTGGTCCATGTACACCATGGAATATTAGCCATGGAAAGCAATGAAGCACTGCTCTTTGAGACACCATAAATGAGACGACAGATGAACACAGAACATGTGGTAAGTCGGAAAGCAAAAGACACATATTATGACATCACTTAGAGGCATTATCTAACAACTGACACAAATGAACATGTTTCCACAGAGAAAGACACTCACAGACTTAGAAAACATACTATGCTTATCTAAAAAGAAAGGTGGGGGGAATGGATAAATTAAGATTAGGGTTGCCATTTGTGTACAAATACCTATTAAATACATACAGCAAAAAGACCGACCAGATAGCAACGGATGTCTACAGAACACTCTGCATTAATTTACATGGGAAGAGGATCTGTACATTAATATATATATATATATATATATATATATATATTATATACATTACATATATGTGTGTAATGTACAAATTACTCAGATTGTGTACACCTAGGACAAACAATATTCTAATCATTACTCCGATTTAAAAAACTTAAAACAACGAACAAGAATTAATGTGACATAAACTTACCGGGTTTTTTCCTGGCACATTCCATTCGAATTTACAACCTGGGAACAGGACTTCCAGAAAGGCTCTGCTGCCCTAGTAACCGGATTTGGGAATGGAGAAATGCTGCCGCCTTGTGGCCGTTTCCCACAACAGCAGCTTTAAACTCAGTGCTAATGCTCACTAAATATTCACACTCATTGCAAACCTGTAAATGACACCTGCCCTCAAAAAAAATCCTGGGCTTGAAAATCGACCAAAAAATTCAAAAGAGGGCAACCTTCCAAGAAGACAATTTCAAGAGGTTTATTGTACTTACAGTTTTTTTCTGTTTTTGTTTAACAGAAGTAAAAAAAGGCGTGGAAAAATGCTGAAATATGTTAGGAATTATTAAAGACATGCAAATCCAAATTACAAAAACCTATCAGCTCACACCAGTCAGAATGGCCATCAGCAAAAATTCTGCAAACAATAAATGCTGAAGGGGTTGTGGAGAAAGGCGTACCCTCGGTTCAAAGTGGGACATGGTAAGAGCCAGCAATGAAAACACAAAGGATGTTCCTTGAAAAGGTACATATTGGGCTACCATTCAATCAAGCCTACCCACTGCTGAGCCTATCGCCTGAGAGGATGAGAATCAAAAAGACACAGGCTGGCAATCTTACACTCCAGCAATATTTACCATAGCCAGCATTTGGAAGCAACGAAAATGTCCATCAACAGAGGAATGCACAAAGAAGAGGTGGTTCATGTACACAACGGAATATGACTCCAATAAAAAATATAAAGTGAATTTAAAAAACAAATATAAGTAGGGAGACATCAGCTTTGGGGGGTTTATCTGGGCACATTCCCCTCTAATTTATAACCGAGGAACACCACTGGCAGGAAGGTCTGTTTCCCTAGTTACCAGAGTGGGGAAAGCAGAAATGCTGCCGCCCTCTGCCCGTTACCTGCAACAGCAGCTTTAAAACTTCTGCTAAGGGTCACTTCATATCCACAAGTACTGGAGGGCTGTAAATGAAACCTGCCCTCAAAATGTCTTGAGGGAGGTAACGGCCACATTATTTCAAAATGTGGCACATACTTCAAGAAAACAATTTGGAGAGGTAAGCTGTACTCACAGTTTGAAGAAAAAAAGGACATGCCTGAAAGCTCAATTTCAAGGGGTTATGAGACGCATGCAAATCCAACCACAAAGAGTTATCAGCTCACACCAGTCACAATAATCATCAGCATAAATACTACAATCAATAAATGCTGAAGGGGTTGTGGAGAAGTGCATACCCTCAACTTTAAGTGGGATGTAACCTGGTAAGAGCCACTAACGAGAACAGAATGGAGGTGCCTTTACAAGGTAAATATTTTGCTACCATATGATCCAGCAGGCCCACTCCTGGGCCTATAAACTAAGAAGACAGAATTGGAAAGACACAGCCAGGCAAATGTGCATTGCAGCAGTATCACAGGAGCCAAGACTTGCAAGCAACCAAAAAGTCCATCAACAGATGAGTGGACAAAGAAGAACTGGTTCATATACACATGGAATATTAGCCAAGGAAAAAAATGACACAGTGCCATTTGCAGCCACGTAGATGAGTCTAGAGGTAATCACGCAACTTGTAGTGAGTCAGAAAGTGAAAGACACATATCCTATGATATCACGTATAGGGGTTACCTAAAAATTGATACCAGTGAAGATATTTCCGCAGAGAAAGACAATCACAGATTTATTAAACAAACTTATGGTTCACCAATGGAAAGGTGTGAGCATTGGATACATTAGGTTACTGGGGTTAACAGAGATATGCAAACACAGGTGAAGTATAAAATCACCAAAGACCTACGGAACACCGAGAGAAGACTACTCAACATTGTGTCATAACTTACATGGGAAAAGGATCCGAAGAAGAATAGATATATGTATATGTGTAAAAGAACCACATCTTGCACTCCTAGAACAAGCAAAACATTTTAATCAAACTTGCTGTGATAAAAATAAAAATTAGGGCCTCCCTGGTGGCGCGGTGGTTGAGGGTCCGCCTGCCGATGCAGGGGATGCGGGTTCGTGCCCCGGTCTGGGAGGATCCCATATGCCGCGGAGCGGCTGGGCCCGTGAGCCATGGCCGCTGGG